>NC_090646.1:69244697-69432197 GCF_040937935.1 Hyperolius riggenbachi | reverse complement strand
AGTTGGTCATTGGGTGACTGGGGTTCTAATGCTGGAGAGGGCGTGAAGCCACTAAGAGCCAATCTGATTTGTTTAATTTCTATGGGAATATACAAATTATTGATGCCAAGGACCCCAAAGCTCACAAACTTGGTCATTGAGTGTTTGTGCGTTAGGGATAGAAAGTGGGCGGAGCTAACACCAGCCAAATACATACACGGGCAATGCTGGGTCATCAGTGGGTGGAGACAAATACAAATTTCACTGGGAAAATGTAAACTGCAGCCATTCTTACACTGTTAATGGCAGGGTTTTTAAACTTTGCACAGTTGGTCACTGGGTGACTGGGCTTAATATTCAGAAAAGTGGGTGGAGCCTACAAAAGTGAATCAAACTTCACCTATTGCTTTTCAAGGGGAATATTTAATTGCTGCCATTCTTACACTGTTAATGGCACAGGCCTCAAACCTGGTACAGTTGGTTATTGGGTGACTGGGGTTCAAATTCAGAAAAGGGTCTGGAGCCACAAACAGCCAATCAGATTTTTTCATTTCAATGCCAATTATTGTTGATACCAAAGACCGCAAAGCTCACAAACTTGGTTATTGAGTAATTGTGTGTTAGGGTTAGAAAAAGTATGCAGAGCCAACACCAGCCAAATACATACCCGGGCAACGCCGGGCGACCAGCTAGTTATCAATAAAATGATGTTTAAGCCTCCAGCTAGCAAGAAAATACATTTTTGGCACTTGTCCACCTACTGGTGGTACTTTTTCAAATGCAGCATACTGGAATGTTATTTTAAACAGAAGATGAAAAAAAATATCTCCTAGAAGAAAATTTAGGAGAAAATGTGAATTTGATCAGGCCACTTGTGATGTATAAAATGTATTAAATATGTTAAATTATAACTGTGAAAATGAATGTTATACTGAAACTGTTTCTTGTAGTAACCCCCTCCCCCCCACCCTGCTTCTAAATAAAAATAATGAAAAAGAAAAAAAATGTGTAGCTAAATGATGTATAATAGTTAGTAAGTAAAAATATAGCTATGAAGGGAATATACATTTTGAGACGTTTACAGGAAGTCATAAAGCCACATGCCGTATATGCTGGAATACAAGTTGACCTCTTGTATAAGTCGACTCCAATATTCAACCCTCTTAAAGGGAACCTTAACTGAATGGGGGGTAAAGAGTTTCACTTACCTGGGGTTATTACCAGCCCCCTGCAGCAGTCCTGTGCCCTCGGCGCCACTCTGGAATCCTCTGGTCCCCCGCTGTCACTTAGTTTCGTTTTTGACGACTCACCTGTCGCCGGCCGCCATGCGTATTATTGGACGCATTCACCAATGCAATTAGCGCTATTGCGGACCGCAAAGCATACAAAAATACGCGTTGCCGCATTCCGCACGCGTAGATATGCGGCAACGCGTATTTTTGTACGCGTTGCGGTCCGCGATAGCGCTAATTGCGTTGGTGAATGCGTCCAATAATACGCATGGCGGCCGGCGACTGGTGAGTCGTCAAAAACAAAACTAAGTGACAGCAGGGGACCAGAGGATTCCAGAGCGGCGCCGAGGGCACAGGACTGCTGCAGGGGGCTGGTAATAGCCCCAGGTAAGTAAAACTCTTTACCCCCCGTTCAGTTAAGGTTAAGCTGGAATTTTTTATTGACTTAAGTAAAAGACTACCCAGCAAAGTTAATAGTTACACATGGGGCTCAGGAGGGGTTAATGACTGCACTGCATACAGTATTGCAGCCACTAAACCCTCCTGTCCCTTAAGTGCAGCCTATACCTCCTACAGGCCCCCACGTGTAGCAATTATTCACTCCGCTTCCTGAAGCCCAGTATTTTCCCCCCTGCCCCTATCCTTATTAACGGCTGTGGCCAAGACTTTCAGACCTGTGTTTTCTAGGGATTTCCTTTCCTCAAAGTACCACTTATCACTGGGTAAATTGCTGCAAATGGGAATGTCACTAATAGTACACACAGTACTCAGTGTGTTCAGTATTGCCCGTGACTCGTGTATAAGTCGACCCCTATACTTTTATGAAGTGAATACGACTTACATTTCTAGACTTATACTCAAGTATATACAGTTGTTCCTTGTAGAGGTGAGAACAGAATCTCCACCCTGACCACCTGTCCCTGTGCATTTTTGATAAATCCCCATTGCTTGAGGATAGGACAGAATGTTCCAAGCTAAGCAAGAATGGTTGGAGATAGAAGGGAACGCTGTCCCTACACTCATATATTTAATTCCTACCGTAGGGGTCTTGCTACTTTTTTTCCCCACAAGCTTTATTCATAACAACACACTTATTACTTGAATGATTTCTTGTTTTTACAAGAGGGAATTCTTAAATGAGTTTTGAAAATGTATCTGTTATTCCGAAAACTGATTTTATGCATTAAAGATCTGCAATAACACTGGTGGATGTTTAGTCTTTGTCAAAAGGCACTGATATAAATAAAATAGTATCTGAAATATCTATATGAATTTCTTATTCAAGATCTCTGATAACAATGTTATTAAGATGAAAATGTGTATAGTTTTCTCGAGGCCATGATGAATAATCTAGCAGACCTTATCATGTTATGAGAGTGCAGGTTATCAGTTCTTTAAAGGATTTTAGGTATTCTATAGATTAATATTTACTATCCATTAACTATTTACTGCACCAGGTGCAGTATAATCAAACTTTACTTGAAGTCCCAGGGACGGGAAAATTAGTCAACCACCACCGTGACCCAGGGCCACGCGTGCTATCGTTACCGCCGGTTAGCAGGGACCTGAATGAATGGGAACCCAGTCTATGAGATCTAACTTCCTGTTATTACTGTGTCACGCATTAATACCGGTTCATGTCCGACTGAGGACATCTTGTGGCCAAATCGTAAAACTACAACAAAAAACATTTTATTCAATACAAATACCTACATTTACATCTAAAATTAATAATTTCCCTCCCACACTCCCTCATAGTACCCAAATATATATATATATATATATATATATATATATATATATATATATATATATATATATATATATATATATATATATATATATATATATATACATAAAAAATACATACAGTAAATAGTTACCTAAGGGACTGAACTTTTTTAATAGTTATGTGAAGAGGGTATATAACTGTGATTTCTTTCAGTTTGCTGGCTTATAATTAGTGATGGATGCAAAACTGCAAGTTTCCAAGTAAATTTCCAAGTAAATTATCGGCACCATACATTGTACTAGGGAAATATTTTAAATGTTGCAATAACTGGGACAAATGGGAATGGTAAAACTGAGAAATAATGATTTTTTTAATTTTTTTCTTATTCCAATTAAAACGTGTTTAGAATAAAATAATTCTTAGCATAATGTACCTCCCAAAGAAAGACTAATTGGTGAAAAAAAAAACAAGATCTAGATAAAGTCGTTGTGACTAGTTGTGATTAAGTTAAGGAGTGCTGACAGGTTAAAATTGCTCTGGTCCTAAAGGGGTAAAAACCCTCAGTGGTCAAGTGGTTAAAGCACACCAAAGGTGAAAATAAACGAATGAAATGTATCTATCTTCTCCTAAAAATGACTTTATAAGATATTCCACGGTTTTATTTTATATTTAAATCTACATTTTACATTTTTACTGTTTTATTGTTTTTGCTCAATGACACATTCATCAAAGTATCCAGAGCTAAAATCTATAAACTAATGACCAATTTTATCTCTTTCCTGCTCTCAAAAGCCATTTTCTGCTAGGAAGGTGTTTTATAGCTGTAGTTTCTTATCAGTGAGGGTCACACTGTAGTCTGACTCAGTCCTGACAGGAACTGCCACTTACATACCTGATATTTAACTCTTTCAGGCAGAGAAAGAAAAAAAGGAACACGGCATAGTTATTTGTGTGCTTGGCGCTGTACATACACATGTCTATCTCATCATGTCACCTCGAGTATCCTTTAATGGAAACCTCTAGTCTAATTAAAGCCTAAGTTCAGGAAGCTCAATTTCCAAATGTATTGAAGAAGCACCATGTTTAAAGTGTACCTGAGATAAAAGCAAGAGAAGCATTTATACTTACCTGGGGCTTCTTCCAGCCCCGCCTATGCCATTGGCTTCCACGCCCTCCTCCAGGGCCGCTACATTGTCCCGCAGTCAGCTTCAGTAATTTTACCAGTTGCACTTCACTGAGCCTGCACAGTCCCAGCTGTGCACATTCTCGATTGCGCTCCCATTACTGGAAGCATTCTGCGCATGTGGAGTTTGCTAAGAGTGTAATTGCACATGTGCAGAACAATCCCAGCTATAAGAGCATGATGGCCGAGACTACACATGTGCAGTAGAGCATGATTGGAAATGTATTGGAGCAGACTGCGGAACAGTCCGGAAAGATGGTGAGGGAGCTCATGGCCAGGGGGGGGGGGGCTGGAAGAAGCCCCAGGTAAGTGTAAATTCTTCTGTTGCTTTTAACTCAGGCTTCCTTTAATGCCTGTAAAACACCTGGTGCAGCACTTGAAAGGAGACTAGCAACAGTTAGCTGATGCGCCAATTATTTAACATTTTTCTTGCAAAAACTGAATTTTATATGCATTAAAAATATAAAACACATTACCAGTGGCGTAGCTAATGAGGTGTGGGCCCCGATGCAAGTTTTACAGTGCCCCCCCCCCCCACCCCCAAGCACTCTACATAACAATTGATACAGCGCACCAAAACCTGCCAATGGCAGCTACAGTGTCAGAGGTGCAAAAAGGGGATGGGGAACAGCTTGTTAATGATTACCACTGTTCAAAGTATCTGTAGAAGTGATTATTATGAGCACAGGACCAATAGACAGCTAATACTGTAGTTGAGGGAGGGCCCTTCGGGGTCCCTCTGGCCCAAGGGCCCGATGCGGTGGCTACCTCTTCCACCCCTATTGCTACGCCCCTGCACATTACTGATACATGCTTGAACTACTCTAAGACCACTCCACGCCAATGGGCGTGGCTGCAGCGGCAGCCCCAGGACTGCCTAACGCCAATTGGTTTCAGGTCCTGGAGCTGGCTACTGAAGGAGATTGCGCGCATCTTCTTCTTGGGGGTGGATTTTTTGCCCCGTCTTCAGTCTCCAAGCGGCTATTGCTGCTCGGGAGACTGTTAGACGGTGTGATCGCCGTCTATTTACAAAGTACAGCGCTGCGAAACAGACATAGTAACAAATATTACAAAAATATGTACATAAATATTTATAAAAATAAATAAACACAAGGGGGGGCGATCAGACCCCACCAACAGAGAGCTTTGTTGGTGGAGAGAAAAGGGAGGGGGGAAATCACTTGGGTGCTGTGTTGTGCGGCCCTGCAGCTTGGCCTTAAAGCTGCAGTGGCCAATTATGAAAAAAACAGCCTGGTCTTTAGGGGGGTTTACCACTGTGGTCCTCAATTGGTTAAAAATAATGGCATCTTAATTGTGATATGGCAATAAGTAGGAACAAAAGGAAGTATAGTGCTGGTTTAGAAATTGTTTGATGGGTCAACCAGGCAATCCAGGAAACCGGAAAAGATACAAAGGAAGAAAACCAGAAGCCAATAGTGCATATTTTTACTAACACCTGAAATTCTAAGGGCCTGTTTCCACCACACGCAGATTGGAGGCAGAATGGATGCAGAAAAACTGACTCCAATGAATGCCTATGGGCCTGTTTCCACTAAACGCGACTTTTCTGATTCAGATTTTCCCATAGGCATTCATTGGGGTCAGTTTTTCTGCATCCATTCTGGGGTTGCTTTCTGAAAATCTGAAGACTCCTGAATGGAGGAAACGTGCAAGGGAGAAATATACAATTACAGCCTTCCAACAGAGGTGTGAGCAGTAGTTAAAGAGGATTAACTCCAGTGAAACAGAATGTAATAAAAAGTGCTTAATTTCTACAATAATTATGTGTAAATGATTCAGTCAGAGTTTGCCCACTGTAAAATCTTTCCTCTCCCTGATTTTCATTCTGACATTAATCACATGGTGACATTTTTACTGCTGGCAGATGATGTCACTGGAAGGAGATGCTACTTGCTTTTTTGGCAGTTGGGAACAGCTGTTATTTCCCACAATGCAACAAGGCTCCCACAGTGTGATGTCAGTACCTCAGTGCTGTATGAAGGCATTGACCGGCACCATCTGTAATTAATGCTCTTTTATTAATTCAAATAGTCATGTATAGCCATATACATCAGCGACGTTTCGGAGTAATCTCCTTTCTCAAGCCTGGCTAATACAGACTACACACATTACTGACAACTTACACATTTATATGGCAAACATGGTAGGCAATTGACCAATCCTGATTGTTTTACCACCAATCAGCAGGACCGGCTGTCTCCGCGGACCTGATGGGGAACTTCACTAATTTTTGCCTATTGGTCGCTTCAAACTGAGCTCCTCCCTGCCCACACCTGTACTTACTAGAGTGGGGCCGAACCTCCGATTTTAGGTTCGCGAACCGGGTTCGCGAACTTCCGCGTAAGGTTCGGTTCGCGTAAAAGTTCGCGAACCGCAATAGACTTCAATGGGGATGCGAACTTTGAAAAAAAAAAATTATGCTGGCCACAAAAGTGATGGAAAAGATGTTTCAAGGGGTCTAACACCTGGAGGGGGGCATGGCGGAGTGGTATACACGCCAAAAGTCCCCGGGAAAAATCTGGATTTGACGCAAAGCAGCGTTTTAAGGGCAGAAATCACATTGAATGCTAAATGACAGGCCTAAAGTGCTTTAAAACATCTTGCATGTGTATACATCAATCAGGTAGTGTAATTAGAGTACTGCTTCACACTGACACACCAAACTTACCGTGTAACGCACCGCAAACAGCTGTTTGTGTAGTGACGGCCGTGCTGGACTGGTGCGCACCATGGCGAGAGTGCAGGTTTTGGTGGCTTTACAGGCCATATGGTCGCCTGGCTGATGAACAGAACAGGTATGCAGTGGCGGGTTTACTGAACAGAACAGGTATGCAGTGGTGGGTTCACAGAACAGGTATGCAGTGGTGGGTTCACTGAACAGGTATTCAGTGGTGGGTTCACAGTACAGGTATGCAGTGGTGGGTTCACAGAACAGGTATGCAGTGGCAGGTTCACTGAACAGGTATGCAGTGGTGGGTTCACTGAACAGGTATGCAGTGGTGGGTTCACAGAACAGGTATGCAGTGGTGGGTTCACAGAACAGGTATGCAGTGGCAGGTTCACTGAACAGGTATGCAGTGGTGGGTTCACTGAACAGGTATGCAGTGGTGGGTTCACTGAACAGGTATGCAGTGGTGGGTTCACTGAACAGGTATGCAGTGGTGGGTTCACTGAACAGGTATGCAGTGGTGGGTTCACAGTACAGGTATGCAGTGGTGGGTTCACAGAACAGGTATGCAGTGGCAGGTTCACTGAACAGGTATGCAGTGGTGGGTTCACAGAACAGGTATGCAGTGGTGGGTTCACAGAACAGGTATGCAGTGGCAGGTTCACTGAACAGGTATGCAGTGGTGGGTTCACTGAACAGGTATGCAGTGGTGGGTTCACTGAACAAGTATGCAGTGGCAGGTTCACTGAACAGGTATGCAGTGGTGGGTTCACTGAACAGGTATGCAGTGGTGGGTTCACTGAACAAGTATGCAGTGGCAGGTTCACTGAACAGGTATGCAGTGGTGGGTTCACAGTACAGGTATGCAGTGGTGGGTTTACAGAACAGGTATGCAGTGGCAGGTTCACTGAACAGGTATGCAGGTATCCAGTGGGCTCACTGAACAGAACAGGTATGGTGGGCTCACTGAACAGAACAGGTATGCAGTGGTGGGCTCACTGAACAGAACAGGTATGCAGCCAGGAACAAGCTAAGCCTAACTAATCTTTCCCTATGAGAGACAGTCTGCAGCAGCTCGCCCTACTCTCACTAATGCAGGCACACGAGTGAGCGTAATGGCCGCCGCTGCCTGCCTTTTATTAGGGGGGGTGGGGCTCCAGGGGCTAGTTGACCCTCATGGTGCATTATGGGGCGAACCGAACTTCCGCAAAAGTTCGCCTGCGGGACGCGAACGCGAACCACTGAAGTTCACATGGAACCGTTCGCAGGCGAACCGTTCGGCCCAACTCTAGTACTTACATGTCAGGATTGGCTTGCTGACAGCTTGCACTAGTGCAATAGCACAGACTCACTTGGGCTTCTGGCAGAAAAAGATGAGCCTGGTTAGGTCCGTGCTACTGCACAATAGCACTGACCCAATTGAGTTTGGCTTTTTCCACTGGAGCCCAAGCTGGTCCGTGCTACTGTGCAAGTGCAGTGCTGCTGCTCTTTGGGGGACTTATCGCTGGATCGGCCAAGCTGAGGAGGCTGGGGAAAGCCTCTGTAAGGCTCAGAGGCTTCATCCTCCTAAGTATCCAATTTTTGCTGTAGCAAACCTTGCAGACTTGCTTTAAAGAGACTCTGAAGCTATCAAAAATACCTCTTTTTATTTCATAATCCTCTTCAGCAGTATCGCCTGGTGCACACCAAAAAATGCTAGCAGATCCGCAAAATGCTAGCAGATTTTAAAACGCTTTTTCTTATTTTTCTGTAGCGTTTCACCTAGCATTTTGCGGTTTTGTGAAGCATTTTTGGTGTAGTAGATTTCATGTATTGTTACAGTAAAGCTGTTACTGAACAGCTCATGTAACAAAAAACGCCTGGCAAACCGCTCTGAAGTGCCGTTTTTCAGAGCGGTTTGTGTTTTTCCTATACTTAACATTGAGGCAGAAACGCATCCGCAATCCAAAATCTGCAGCAGCCCGGGAGTATGCGTTTCTGCAAAACGCCTCCCACTCATGTGTGCACCAGCCCATTGAAATACATTACCCTAGCGGATCCGCACCCGCAAGCGGATCACAAACCGCAGCCGAACCGCTCTGGGGTGCACTAGGCCTATCAGCCAAGATGATTTGCAGCATCCCCGCAGCCGTACAAGGTCTTTATCCCCCCCAAATCCCGGGGCAAAATCCTATGAGTTGTAGATTTTGCTGCCTGGGGGAGGCAGAGTGAAAGAAAACTGAGAGGGGCGGGGAGAGGCGGAGATCAGCGGTGATTGAATGGACTGGAGGCAGAGCAACAGCCCAAAGCTCTGCCTCCTCCAGGAAGTAACAGAGGATTCTGCCCTCAAATGGCCGCAGGGATGCTTCAAATCATCTTGGCTGATACTGCTGAAGAGGATTATGAAATACAAAGAGGTAAATTTTATCGCTTCAGACTCTCTTTAAAAGGAAATAAATATGCCAGCCTCCATATTGCTCTCACTTCAGGTGTCCTTTAATGACAGATATACTTTACAACTTTGGTATTTGGTTTTTATCCAGTGTTAGAGTTAAATGATTGGCTTTCGCTGCTGTTCCTATTTTTAGAGGCTATAAAGTATGGCTGTGTCTGTTTTGTGCGGCACTGACATCATCACTCTCGCCATATTAATAAGGAACTCTATTACCGCCTACATCTTATGAGGAATGGGGGTCTTGTATAAAGATATAAACAGCTCCAGCCAGTGTTTATGAGCTGTTATTCATGGTGACAGTTTGGCTGTGATTCCACTGCAGAGAAAAATAATTAGACTTCCTAATGAATTGCTTTCTGCAGAGGTGTTTATCTGACTTTCTACGGTAAGTTTAAAGAGCTACTTGCAATCAGCAAGCAGTGTCAGTAAGGAAACCGCGACTGCACTCCGGGAACCGCTGCTGCTGCCACCGGCAACATGATGTCACTATGACATCCTGGTGATGGTGCCATGGCAAAGGAGTCTGGGAAAGGTAACCATGTTTGTCAGTCTGTCCTTCAGAAACTTTTTTTTTCCTCTTGTCAAAATAACCAAAGTTTCTTTCAGTAACCTCATTACATTCAATAAGATTAATTTAAATGCCTAATTAATTTTATCTTTAAGCACTTAATGACAAGCAGACTTATAAAAACATCCTGCTAGAGCCTCTTAACGGATCCAGGACGTTTTTATAAGTCAAACAGCACTGCCACTGTGCACATGCGCGTGTACACGCTCTCGCAAGCTCATGCGTGCTCCCGCTCATGCATGTGAGATTAGTGGGGAAAAAAAACACCATAGAAAAAATACACCTTTATTTCCAAATAATATATTGTCATCATACTTTGTACTAGGGACATAATTAAAATCGTGTGATAACCAGGACAAATAGGCAGATACAATGTGTGGGTTTCATGAACAGTAGAAGTGTTTATATTAAAACTATATAGTGTATTTTTTCATTTTCCTTGTTTTACCCTTTAAAATGCATAGAAAATAAAGTAATTACTTAAAACAAATAACCCGAAAATGCCTAATTGGTGGTGAAAAAAACAAGATATAGATCATTTAATTGTGATTAGTAGTGATTAACCACCCTGGCGTTCTGATTAAATCGCCAGGGTGGCTGCGGGAGGGTTTTTTTTAAATTAAAAAAAAACTATTTAATGCAGCCAACTGAAAGTTGGCTGCATGAAAGCCCACTAGAGGGCGCTCCGGAGGCGATCTTCCGATCGCCTCCGGCGGCAAGGAATAACACGGAAGGCCGCAATGAGCGGCCCTCCGTGTTTCGCTTCCCTCGTCGCCATGGCGACGAGCGGAGTGACGTCATGGACGTCAGCCGACGTCCTGACGTCAGCCGCCTCCGATCCAGCCCTTAGCGCTGGCCGGAACTGTTTGTTCCGGCTACGCTGGGCTCGGGCGGCTGGGGGGACCCTCTTTCGCCGCTGCACGCGGCGAATCGCCGCGCTGCAGCGGCGATCAGGCAGCACACGCGGCTGGCAAAGTGCCGGCTGCGTGTGCTGCTTTTTATTTGGTGGAAATCGGCCCAGCAGGGCCTGAGCGGCAGCCTCTGGCGGTGTTGGACGAGCTGAGCTCGTCCAGACCGCTCAGCAGGTTAAGCTATTGGCAAATGAAAGGGATGAGCACTGAAAAGTGAAAATCGCTCTTGTCCGTGAGGGTAAAAAACCCACTTGGGGTGAAGTGGTTAACTGTGGATACATTTCTTGCCAAGTTGTGGATGTAACATTCAACTGTGTATGATTCTGATCCTATTCTGTATAATGCCTAAAGAAACTTCAGCTTTTGAAAGCTTACAACACAACTGTTTACATTTAATTATTAAATTTAGGGCTACACATGGCGTAGCGGTTATCTCTCTTGCCTTGTAGTGCTGGGTTCCCGGTTCAAATCCCAGCCAGAGCACTATCTGCACAGAGTAGGTATGTTCTCCCCGTGTCTGTGTGGGTTTCCTCCCACATCCCAAAAACATACAGATGACTTAATTGGCTTCCCCCTAAAATGGCCCTAGACTATGATACAGGCACTACACAATACATGTATAGCATTTAGAGATGTGTAAGATGTCTGTAATGTAAAAACACCTTGGGTTAGAAATAAGGAACTAACACTGTCTGTACCGATATATAGTAGATATTTTGAACAAAAGTGCCAAAAAGGATAATAATATATATTTTGCTAAAAACAGTATAAAAGTGGAAGGTAGTGGCTCACAGAGACACTAGACGTCCTTAGGACCAAATCTAGTTTCTCTTCTATTTGCCTGATGAAGCAGGATTGCACCTGCGAAACATGTTGATTGTGAAGTAATCGAATATAGCTAATTGTTGACTGAAAGCAACAAAATCATGTCTTCTTTGGGGGAGCAATTATGAGGTATGGAGGCACCCAAAATATGATTGTCCGATTGTATGTAAATAAACAAATAATAAAGACTATAAAAATGAGGTTTCCTAAAAGAGCCTAGATCATCTTCTATTTATTTTTCTGCTCTAATGAATAAGACGAGGGAATACAACTGGATGGAGAAGATCACCTCCACACTAAATAAATTGGAAAGACAATTGGGTCTTCCCAGTTTAAGTTTATGTTATGGTTTGACCTTGGATTGGGCTTTGCCTGACCTATTCTTTTCTGTTATTGTACCTTTCCCAATGGACTCTAGTTACTCTTATATGGATGTAAGGTCTGGTTATTCTTCTGTTTTACATTGTCATTTTCATTTTTCATCTTGCTTGTACACAGTGTCTTGTTCTTTGGCATATGTGTATGCTTTTCTTTTTCTTTGTCAATAAAACCTTATTGAAGAAAAAGGTGGGATCTTACCTCTCCAGATGACACAACCCTGACAAAGAAGGGGTTTAGATCAGGTCAGATTTATTCAAGTACGTTCAAAACAGACAACGCGTTTCAGGGTCTCTGCCCGCTTCCTCAGGTCAATAATAGTGCCTTCAGAAGTTCCATTTTAGATCATGGTACCAAAACAATCTTTGGGTGAGGTAAATCCACCACTACCTCCTACTTTTATACAGTTTTTAGTAAAAATTATAATAGTAAAGAAATATTTTTTATCCTTTTTGGTGCCTCTGTTCACAATATCTAGTATTGAAATGTTTCCATCCTTGGTGGAGGTGTGTTCTCCCCCTATTTCCTGTCTACCTTTTCCTGTCTACAGATTGCAACTTCTTTACATGAGTGGGGTCACGTCTAATCTTCCCACCAGCTATACCAGTAGTTGCCTCAGTGGTAACCCTTGTTTGTGTGTATTATTTCTAGAATAACACAATACTATAAATCTTCCTTAACATATTACACCATTAGGGGCTCTCACTTTTCTCTTTTGTGTACAGAATAGATATATTGTTTCCCAAGCTGGCTGCTTATTTCATTGATAGGAGAGGCAAGAGGCGCTCCACTTTGGGACAATTGTAGAAGAACAACAGCTGGTCTAGGGGAAACCAATGTACTGGCTCACTGAAGGGAATAACAGTTTCAGGAAAGTGTTGCTAAAACCAGGAAAATTACAGTAAATGTGGGTATGCTGAATAATTTACTGCATTCTACCAGTCTACATCCTGACCCTGCATTGTAAGCATTTCAATATAATCATAAATGTTTCTGCTGTAATAAAACTCATCTCAGCCAGCATGGCTCCTTTCTGGTACACTGCAGGGAGAGGGAAGCTTGTTATCTCCCCTCCCACATTCCTGCTCCTCACTGATTGGCTGAGGGCAGTTCAGTGTGACAGGAGGCTGAGAAGGGAAATACACCTCAGCCCTCTGCAGGCGCTGCTGAAATACGATCTACGTTGTGCTCACATGTGTTTGCAAAGCAAGCTAGATATGACAGTGCAGTTTCTAGGAGAAAAAAAGGGTAAGGAAGATGGAAAATGCTTGCCTTGGAACAGTTTTCTCTTTATTTTCTATATGAAATTCACTGAAATAAAAATGTGGACAGTACAATACATATGTTATGTAAGTAGAACACGCATTTATATACTTATATATATATTTTTTCCCTTGGATAGTATGGCTGTCCCTGCTGCTTTAAAGGAAAGTATAACAGAACAGTGGAAAAAAAAAGTTTCATTGAAAAGCTGTTATAGAAGTTTGATGTATCGGTGAAACATTAAAGCCTCTGCAGAGTGCTCAACTACAAGTATGCCAAGGACAAACTAAATTGTCTAACAATTATGAAAGAATGTCACTCAAATCTAAACTCATCAGTAAGGTGACACAGCTAAGGTTATATCTCTTTTGTGTTGGTTTTAAGTTATTACTGAAGCTTTGCTTATTCCCTTGTTGTTGCCTTTTGTATTTAAATCAGAAAATGTTTATCTCGGCGTGTCTGAACAGAGTTCAGCGTTCCTGCTGTAAGTTGCCCACTTTGCAAGCGACTGTTATAGAATATAGTGATGTCGCAAACCTCCGATTTTTGGTTCGCGAACCCTGTTCGCGAACCTCCGCGGAAAGTTCGGTTCACGAAAAAGTTCACAAACCCCAATAGACTTCAATGGGGATGCGAACTTCAAAATTTACAAAAATTTCTACTGGCTAAAAAAATGATAAAAAAACATGTTTCATGGGTTCTAATACCTGGAGCTCCCTCCACTCTTCTACCACTCTTCTACCTTCTAACTCACTAATTAGTTAAGGGCCAGCTGCTTCCCTCCTCCCTTCACCCTTCTACCCTTCTACCTATTCCCTCCTACCGGAGGGAGGAGGGTCTCATCTGCCAGGGAATTCCAGTATTTCAAAAGCCAGCTTACATACCGTGGCTGGGGATTGAACCCAGGTCTCAGTGTATGGTAGGTAACTAACACCGGTAGGAGGGAATAGGTAGAAGGGTAGAAGGGTGAAGGGAGGAGGGAAGCAGCTGGCCCATAACTAATTAGTGTAGGCAGACAAGTGAGTCAAATGGTATAAGGACCTTGCTTGGAGGAGGGAGGGAGGGTCTCCAGCAGTGAGAGCAGTGTGTTTGGCAATAATGTGCCTGCTGACTGTGATGTAGAGGGTCAAAGTTTTGCTCAATAGAGCATAATGGGGCGAATCGAACTTCCGCAAAAGTTCGCCTGCTGCAAGTGAACGCGAACTACCAAAGTTCGCCTGGAACCGTTCGCCAGCAAACAGTTCGCTACATCTCTAATAGAATATTTATTTATTTATTATTTATTTATTTATTGTATTTATAAAGCGCTAACATATTACGCAGCGCTCTATAGGCAGTAGCAGTGTTAGGGAGTCTAGCCCAAGGTCTCCTTACTGAATAGGTGCTGGCTTACTGAGCGGGAAGAGCCGAGGTTCGAACCCAGGTCTCGTGTGTCAGAGGCAGAGCCCTTAATGTGTAACTGTCGGGCATAAAATTAAAAAATCAATTCTTCATTTTTATCCGATAAACAAGTAAAAAGGACGCTAACCAGGCAATCCAAAAGTTAAAATTACTATTACTTGTTTTTGTTGATAAAAGATCATTACCCAGTTTACCTGATTCTTATTTGGTACACACAAAATGTGATACACAAAAAGGAAGTTGCAGGGCATGCTGGGTTGTCCTTTTTTGCTTTTCTAATTTCCCCTCAGACTTAATGAGGAACTCCAGTGAAAATAATGTAATAAAAAAAGTGCTTCATTTTTACAATAATTATGTATACATGATTGAGTCAGTGTTTGCCCATTGTAAAATCTTTTAAATCCCTTATTTACATTCTGACATTTATTACATGGTGACATTTTTACTGTTGGCAGGTGATGTAGCTGCTGCATGTTTTTTTGGCAGTTGGAAACATTTCTCACAATGCAGCAAGGTTCACAGACAGGAAACTGCCAAGAGTACGTACTCAGAATTTCTTTGTGGGAGGGGTTTCACCACAATATAAGCCATAGAGCGCCCCCTGATGGTCTGTTTGTGAAAAGGAATATATTTCTCGTGTAAAAGAGGGTATCAGCTACTGATTGGGGTAAAATTCAATTTTTGGTCGGAGTTTCTTTTTAAGTAATGCAGCCTGATTGGCTGAAGCCTCTTTCCCTCCGGTTTTCCACTCCCACACCTCTGTTCCTCTCTGATTGGCCAAAATGTCTCATGCTGAGACAATGCACTTTCTATAGTGGAGCAGAGGAGAGTAAGGGAGGAAATTACATCAGGATTGGCTTAAAAATAACCACGGTTAAAATGGGAAATGCTAAGAAGGTTTTTCTCTTTTTTTACTGTAGGAAAATCACTAAAATCAAAACGTGGACAGTGCAATACATGTTACGTAAGTAGAGCAAGTATTTATCTAATAATACAGTATATGTGTTGTTTTTTTCTGAGATAGCATGGCTGACAGCTCCTCTTTAACCATTACACTATCCAGCCTCAGGGAAAAATACATCAGCACATAGCCACATATCTATAGTTTGATAAAATGAAAGCATAACAATTATGTATATTCCCCCACATCCCTAATAGAAGTATAATTCTAGGAAAAAAAAGGGTCTTGGGGCTTTTTAGAAGCATAAGTATTAGAGTTGGGCCGAACGGTTCGCCTGCGAACGGTTCCATGCGAACTTCAGTGGTTCGCGTTCGCGTCCCGCAGGCGAACCTTTGCGGAAGTTCGGTTCGCCCCATAATGCACATGGAGGGTCAACTTTGACCCTCTACATCACAGTCAGCAGGCCCAGTGTAGCCAATTAGGCTACACTAGCCCCTGGAGCCCCACCCCCCCTTATATAAGGCAGGCAGCGGCGGCCATTACGGTCACTCGTGTGCTGCCTGGCTGCGTTAGTGAGAGTAGGGCGAGCTGCTGCAGACTGTCTCTCAGGAAAAGATTAGTTAGGCTTAACTTGTTCCTGTCTGGCTGCATACCTGTGCTGTGAACCCACCACTGCATACCTGTGCTGTGAACCCACCACTGCATACCTGTGCTGTGAACCCACCACTGCATACCTGTGCTGTGAACCCACCACTGCATACCTGTGCTGTGAACCCACCACTGCATACCTGTGCTGTGAACCCACCACTGCATACCTGTTCAGTGAACCTGCCACTGCATACCTGTTCTGTTCAGTGGACCCGCCACTGTATACCTGTTCATTGAACCCACCACTGCATACCTGTGCTGTGAACCCACCACTGCATACCTGTTCTGTGAACCCACCACTGCATACCTGTTCAGTGAACCCGCCACTGCATACCTGTTCTGTTCAGTGGACCCACCACTGTATACCTGTTCAGTGAACCCGCCACTGCATACCTGTTCTGTTCAGTGGACCCACCACTGTATACCTGTTCAGTGAACCCACCACTGCATACCTGTGCTGTGAACCCACCACTGCATACCTGTTCTGTGAACCCACCACTGCATACCTGTTCAGTGAACCCGCCACTGCATACCTGTTCTGTTCAGTGGACCCGCCACTGTATACCTGTTCAGTGAACCCGCCACTGCATACCTGTTCTGTTCAGTGGACCCGCCACTGTATACCTGTTCAGTGAACCCGCCACTGCATACCTGTTGTGTTCAGTGAACCCGCCACTGCATACCTGTGCTGTGAACCCACCACTGCATACCTGTTCTGTGAACCCACCACTGCATACCTGTTCAGTGAACCCGCCACTGCATACCTGTTGTGTTCAGTGAACCTGCCACTGCATACCTGTTCTGTGAACCCGCCACTGTATACCTGTTCTGTTTAGTGAACCCGCCACTGTATACCTGTTCTGTTTAGTGAACCCGCCACTGCATACCTGTTCTGTTCAGTGGACCCGCCACTGTATACCTGTTCAGTGAACCCGCCACTGCCTACCTGCTGTGTTCAGTGAACCTGCCACTGCATACCTGTTCTGTGAACCCGCCACTGTATACCTGTTCTGTTTAGTGAACCCACCACTGTATACCTGTTCTGTTTAGTGAACCCGCCACTGTATACCTGTTCTGTTTAGTGAACCCGCCACTGCATACCTGTTCTGTTCAGTGGACCCGACACTGTATACCTGTTCAGTGAACCCGCCACTGCATACCTGTTGTGTTCAGTGAACCTGCCACTGCATACCTGTTCTGTGAACCCGCCACTGTATACCTGTTCTGTTTAGTGAACCCGCCACTGTATACCTGTTCTGTTTAGTGAACCCGCCACTGCATACCTGTTCTGTTCAGTGGACCCGCCACTGTATACCTGTTCAGTGAACCCGCCACTGCATACCTGTTCTGTTTAGTGAACCAGCCACTGTATACCTGTTCTGTTTAGTGAACCCGCCACTGCATACCTGTTCTGTTCAGTGGACCCGCCACTATATACCTGTTCAGTGAACCCGCCACTGTATACCTGTTCTGTTTAGTGAACCCGCCACTGCATACCTGTTCTGTTCAGTGGACCCGCCACTGTATACCTGTTCAGTGAACCTGCCACTGCATACCTGTTCTGTGAACCCGCCACTGTATACCTGTTCTGTTTAGTGAACCCGCCACTGTATACCTGTTCTGTTTAGTGAACCCGCCACTGTATACCTGTTCTGTTTAGTGAACCCGCCACTGCATACCTGTTCTGTTCAGTGGACCCGCCACTGTATACCTGTTCAGTGAACCCGCCACTGCATACCTGTTGTGTTCAGTGAACCTGCCACTGCATACCTGTTCTGTGAACCCGCCACTGTATACCTGTTCTGTTTAGTGAACCCGCCACTGTATACCTTTTCTGTTTAGTGAACCCGCCACTGCATACCTGTTCTGTTCAGTGGACCCGCCACTGTATACCTGTTCAGTGAACCCGCCACTGCATACCTGTTGTGTTCAGTGAACCTGCCACTGCATACCTGTTCTGTGAACCCGCCACTGTATACCTGTTCTGTTTAGTGAACCCGCCACTGTATACCTGTTCTGTTTAGTGAACCCGCCACTGCATACCTGTTCTGTTCAGCGGACCCGCCACTGTATACCTGTTCAGTGAACCCGCCACTGCATACCTGTTGTGTTCAGTGAACCTGCCACTGCATACCTGTTCTGTGAACCCGCCACTGTATACCTGTTCTGTTTAGTGAACCCACCGCATCAGTGCGCATACCTGTGCAGTTAAGTGAACCCACCTACCTACGTGAGTGCACGCAGTGTGATATACCACTCCGTGCATACCCGATATGGACAAAACAGGTAGAGGAAGAGGTAGTGCCAGAGCCAGAGGAAGGCCACCCGGCAGGTCTGCGCGAGGTCGTGTAAATGTAATTTCGTGTGGACCTGGCCCACAGTACAGTGCTCGGAAGAAGGCACGTCCCATCACCTCCCAAGATTGTCAGGACGTGGTTGAGTATTTAGCGACACAGAACACCTCATCTTGCTCAGCCACCAGCGCTACTACTAGCACCACTTCCGCTGCATTTGACACTTCGCAAGAATTATTTAGTGTTGAAATCACTGATGCACAGCCATTGTTGTTACAGCCAGATGAATTTTCACCAGCTAATATGTCTGAGTTACGCGGCAACACTATGGATGTAACGTGTCAGGAGGATGAAGGACCTACTGATGGTGCAAGTTTGGATTTGTCTGAGGCAAGCGAAGCTGGGCAGGATGACTACGATGATGACGGTAATAGGGATCCTCTGTATGTTCCCAATAGAGGAGATGAAGAGGGGGACAGTTCAGAGGGGGAGTCAGAGAGTGGTAGGAGGAGAGAAGTTGCTGAAAGAAGCTGGGGCAGCTCTTCGTCAGAAACAGCTGGTGGCAGAGTCCGGCACCATGTATCGCCACCTATGTACAGCCAGCCAACTTGCCCTTCAGCATCAGCTGCTGAGTTCCCCATAGTGCCCACATCCCAGGGTGGCTCAGCGGTGTGGAAATTTTTTAATGTGTGTGCCTCAGATCGGACCAAAGCCATCTGTTCGCTCTGCCAACAAAAATTGAGCCGTGGAAAGGCCAACACTCACGTAGGGACAAGTGCCTTACGAAGGCACCTGGAGAAAAGGCACAAACAGCAATGGGATGGCCACCTGAGCAAAAGCAGCAGCAGCACACAAAAGCAAAGCCCCCTCCTTCTCCTCTTCCTCCTCCATCAGGTGCATTATCTGCTTCTGCCGCTTTCTCCCTTCCACCTTCACAGGCACCCTCCTCCACTCCGCCTCTGCCCTTGAGCGGTTCCTGCTCCTCTGCCCACAGCAGCAGTCAGGTGTCCGTGAAGGAAATGTTTGAGCGGAAGAAGCCAATTTCGGCCAGTCACCCCCTTGCCCGGCGTCTGACAGCTGGCGTGGCGGAACTGTTAGCTCGGCAGCTGTTACCATACCGGCTGGTGGACTCTGAGGCCTTCCGTAAATTTGTGGCCATCGGAACACCGCAGTGGAAGATGCCAGGCCGCACTTATTTTTCGAGAAAGGCCATACCCCAACTGCACCGTGAAGTTGAGAGGCAAGTGGTGTCATCTCTTGCGAAGAGCGTTGGGTCAAGGGTACACCTGACCACGGATGCCTGGTCTGCCAAGCACGGGCAGGGCCGCTACATTACCTACACAGCCCATTGGGTGAACCTGGTGGTGAACGATGGCAAGCAGGGCGCAGCGGACCAAATTGTGACACCTCCACGGCTTGCAGGCAGGCCTCCTGCCACCTCCTCTCCTCCTGCTACATGCTCTTCGCTGTCCTCCTCCTCCTTGGCTGAGTGGCAGTTCTCCTCTCCAGCTACACAGCCCCAGCTCCGCAGGGCCTATGCTGCATGCCAGGTACGACGCTGTCACGCCATCTTAGACATGTCTTGTCTCAAAGCGGAGAGTCACACTGGAGCAGCTCTCCTGGCTGCTCTTAAAGTGGACCCAAATTAAAAATACAAGATTTCTGAAATAAAATCTATTTTCTAAATTATAATAATAAATAGCAGCCTTTTGTCAGCTGCATGATGACAAATATAAAATATTTTACATTTATTGGAGGAACCCCTCCCTTCCTGTCAAATTGCCGGGATTTTTCCGGCAAACTGGTGGAGTAGATGGTGTCCGGCAATGGAGGAATTGCTAATGGCTGCCCCCAGTATAACCCTAGCTATGAAGAGAGAAGGGTGAAAAGCATGCACTGAAATGATCATAGGTTTGAAGGAGTGTTTATTTATCTTTGTATGTGTCAGAGTGGTGCAACTAAATATTTTGAATTAGAAAAATGTTTGGTTTGGGTCCGCTTTAAGAAACAGGTGGATGAGTGGCTGACCCCGCACCACCTGGAGATAGGCAACGTGGTGTGCGACAACGGCAGCAATCTGCTTGCCGCTTTGCATATGGGGAAGCTGACACACATACCCTGCATGGCACATGTCATGAATCTAGTGGTTCAAAGATTTGTGGCAAAATACCCTGGCTTAGCGAATGTCCTGAAGCAGGCCAGGAAGTTCTGTGGGCATTTGAGGCGGTCTTACACAGCCATGGCACGCTTTGCGGAAATTCAGCGCAAAAACAACATGCCAGTGAGACGCCTCATTTGCGATAGCCCGACTCGCTGGAACTCGACCCTGCTCATGTTCTCCCGCCTGCTAGAACAGAAGAAAGCCGTGACCCACTACCTCTACAACTACAGTAGAATGAAACAGTCTGGGAAGATGGGGATGTTCTGGCCCGACAACTGGACACAGATGGAAAATGCATGCAGGCTCATGCGGCCGTTTGAGGAGGTGACCAACCTGGTGAGCCGCAGTGAGGGCACCATCAGCGACTTAATTCCCTACGCTTACTTCTTGGAGCGTGCTGTGCGTAGAGTGGCGGATGAAGCTGTGAATGAGCGTGACCAGGAACCGTTACGGCAGGAACAGGCATGGGACCAATTTTCATCAGACCCAGCTGTTTCCTCAACACCTGCGGCAGCACAGAGGGGGGAGGAGGAGGAAGAAGAGAAGTCGTGTGCAGAAGACGAGTCAGACTCAGAGGATGATGAGCAAGGTGTTTCTTTGGGGGAGGAGGAGGAGGAGGGGACAGCGGCAGGAGAACAACCTCAGCAGGCATCGCAAGGGGCTTGTGCTGCTCAACCTTCCCGTGGTATTGTTCACGGCTGGGGGGAGGAGGTTGACTTACCTGACGTCACTGAGGAAGAGCAAGAGGAGATGGAGGGTACTGGATCCGACTTTGTGCAGATGTCGTCTTTTATGCTGTCCTGCCTGTTGAGGGACCCCCGTATAAAAAACCTGAAGGGGAATGAGCTGTACTGGGTGGCCACACTACTAGACCCTCGGTACAGGCACAAAGTGGCGGACCTGTTACCAACTCACCGGAAGGTGGAAAGGATGCAGCACATGCAGAACCAGCTGTCAACTATGCTTTACAATGCCTTTAAGGGTGATGTGACGGCACAACGCCAGCAAGGTACCACTGCCACTAATCCTCCTCCCGTGTCCACGCAGTCAAAGACAGGACGCTCCAGCGATCTCATGGTGATGTCGGACATGCGGACGTTCTTTAGTCCAACGCCTCGCCGTAGCCCTTCCGGATCCACCCTCCACCAACACCTGGAACGGCAGGTAGCCGACTACCTGGCCTTAAGTGTGGATGTAGACACTGCTGTGAACAGCGATGAGGAACCCTTGAACTACTGGGTGCGCAGGCTTGACCTGTGGTCAGAACTGTCCCAATTTGCCATCCAACTTCTCTCCTGCCCTGCCGCAAGCGTCCTGTCAGAAAGGACCTTCAGCGCAGCTGGAGGCATTGTCACAGAGAAGAGAAGTCGCCTAAGTCACAAAAGTGTTAAGTACCTCACCTTTATCAAAATGAATGAGGCATGGATCCCGGAGGGCTGCTGCCCGCCCCAAGACTAAGTCAGTCCCCGCACACACAGCATCTCTGCCTGCACGCCGTGTGACTGGCTGCCTGGCCTGCCCCAAGAAGACTAAGTCGCTCCCAGTCCCTCCACACAGCATGTCTGCCTGCAGGCCGCTTGACTACCTTCTCCGCCACCACCAACAGGGTCCGGGACTCCAGGCGGATTGCTGAACTTTTTAGGCCGCTGCTAGCAGCGGCCGCTGTAATGATTTTTCTGGTGCGTGTACATGACTGCCTAATTTTTCTGGCTGCACTGCGGGCAGCAGCAACAACAAAAGAAAAGGCATGTACATGCGCCCATTCCCCTTCGTGATCATTACCTTGCCGTGGTGAAGGGGCTTGCGTATCACAATGAAGCAATGACCGGCGCCTAGATGAGTGTCTCGGGGGGCACACCCACGATAATAAGGTCGTTGCCTCATTGTGGTCAGACCAAATTTGATCAGCTGGACAGTCACTGTTCTGTCATTCAGCTACATCAGCCAGGCGACCATATGGGCTGTAAAGCCACCAAAACCTGCACTCTCGCCATGGTGCGCACCAGTCCAGCACGGCCGTCACTACACAAACAGCTGTTTGCGCTGCGTTACACGGTGAGTTTGGTGTGTCAGTGTGAAGCAGTACCTTAATTACACTACCTGATTGATGTATACACATGCAAGATGTTTGAAAGCACTTTAGGCCTGTCATTTAGCATTCAATATGATTTCTGCCCTTAAAACGCTGCTTTGCGTCAAATCCAGATTTTTCCCGGGGACTTTTGGCATGTATCCCACTCCGCCATGCCCCCCTCCAGGTGTTAGACCCCTTGAAACATCTTTTCCATCACTTTTGTGGCCAGCATAATTATTTTTTTTTTTCAAAGTTCGCATCCCCATTGAAGTCTATTGCGGTTCGCGAACTTTAACGCGAACCGAACCTTCCGCGGAAGTTCGCGAACCAGGTTGGCGAACCTAAAATCGGAGGTTCGGCCCAACTCTAATAAGTATCAGAAATGATGGTGAATTTCTACGATGGACATCCGGGACCAATAAACAGTAAGAAACATATTTTATTGATACATTAAGCATAATAAAGCACTCAGTAAACAAGTAGTAATTAAAAGGACCCTTGACAGTCATCTTAACAGAAAAGGGCTGCGGTGAGTCATGTAGTTGGTTAAACAGTAGTCCTAAATAAAATATGCTTGCATGAAATGAGCGTTCAGGAAGTAGCATCCACCAAGTATTCACAATTCCTTCTCCAAGTCTAATGTACCCAGTCGTACGCCGTTTAGTTTAAATAGTGTTTTGCCACTGGCACATCCAAGATGCATGAGCTTACATTTGTCAACATTACATTTTTTCTACTATATGCCCAACCATTTAGCAATGCTGTCAAGATCCTTCTGTAGTATATCCCTTGCCTATGGAGTGTTGATAATTCTACATTATCTTGTTTTGTGTGCAAAGATGGCAAAATTATGCTGTATTATTTAATCTACTAGGTCATTAATAATTATGTTAAAGAGAATTGGGTCTAGTACTGACCCTTGCGGCACCCCACTGCTAACAGTTTCATATTTTGAGTATGTATTTGCTACTTCTGTTGCCTTATGACCTTTACTCGGATCTCTATCACTAGTCCCTGCATTCCTTAGTTTCTGTACCAGTCTAATGTGAATGAACAGCGTCAAAGACTCAGTATACTATGCCTATTGCTTTCTTCATGTCTTATAATACACCCTCAACCCCCCCCCCCCCCCCCCCAAAAAAAAATAAAAAAAATCCCTAAATATCTTCTAAGGGCTCTTTCACACTAGAGGCTGCGGTAGAAAAGGCTGAAAGTCAGCCTTTTGCTTAACGCCAATACATAGCGTTTTCAAAGCGTTTTACAGCTCATATGAAACCGTCCTTTTTTTTTCTTCTTTAAAAATAAGTGAACAAGTCAGCTGTAAAACGCTTTGAAAATGCTTTGAAAACGCTGAAGTTGGCGTTTTCCATTGACTATCATTGAAACGCCAACAGCCAACTTCGGCTGTAAACAGCCCTGAAAAAGCTCCTGGGAGCGTTGAAA
This sequence comes from Hyperolius riggenbachi, assembly GCF_040937935.1. Taxonomy (NCBI): domain Eukaryota; kingdom Metazoa; phylum Chordata; class Amphibia; order Anura; family Hyperoliidae; genus Hyperolius; species Hyperolius riggenbachi. Next base: position 69,408,081 of record NC_090646.1, on the reverse strand, counting down.
CGCAACGCTCCAAAACGCCCAGTTAGATGTGAAAGGTAAAATGAAAGTCTATGGACTTTCTTTTACCTAGCAAAACGCCAACTTCGGCCGTGGCGTTAAAACGCCGAAAAATCCCTCTGGTGTGAAAGGGCCCTAACTCTTCCCAGTTTTCTCCAAAATTGCCATTTCTACCATTTCATTGCACATGAAATTACATTTGCATTAACTAGCAATGCAGTAAAGTTGTTTCCATTGCATATCGGTGCTTTTTTGCAATAGAATGTTTAAAATACCTAACTGCAGGTTCCTATGTTACTTTCTTGTCACTTGGGGAGTGGCCAGGCAGGCGGCTGATACGTTACTAGAAATCACTGCCCTTCCCTCTTCGATACTTTATATGAGGCCCCCTAAAAAACATGCTACCCCCTCCCTCCGACACATTTTCTCTATCAATTACATTAGCTTGTGTGATGTGTATGCATGTTTTCACACATACAGACACACATGGTGTGCAGAAAATACACAAAAAACAAACACAGACAAGTGTGCTCCCAGCCTCAGTTTATTATAGAGCAGAACTGACTCTGCAGACTTCTCCAGCATCACTACAGTACACAGCACTTTGGGAGGGGTGGAGAGGTTGGGGGCTGGGCGTACACAAGAGCCTGCTGCACACTGAATAGGGACTGTCTATAAATTGTTGTTTGCAAAACTTTGTATGATTACATATCAGTGGCTGAGCAGTTGCAGTCATTAGAACAACTGTACAGAGAACAGACATTTTTTTTCTCTCCGTACCCTTATTTGTCAGTCTCTCAGGACAGGGAAAAGAAACTTCTCCCCCCCCCCCCCCCGCGGCTGCATCCCTGATGTCATGCTGAAATCTACTGTATTGGACAAATTTGGACAGAGGCGCCAGGCAGGTTAAAATGATCTAAAAACAACTAAAAAGGAGGAGTACAGGTGGACTTACATCCTGAAATGATGGACAATCAAGATTGTTCAAATCGCAAATAACAATTTATTTTGGCACTCCGCAACGCGTTTCGCAGGTATAACCCGCTTCATCAGGCAAGGAGTGCAAACTAAAAATCAAGCATACAAACCATAAACAATATACAATAAACAAAACACGACCCTAAGAGCTTGCCATCATAATACAAAAAGCAAATATGACATATGTCTGTCACAGAAGGGGCGATCTGCTGTGACAGGAGACGTGTAAATACCAAGGGCCTGATTTACCAAAAGACGATAAGCCCCTTTGCATGTCTAATTGTTTGTTTGCTCCTCCAAACAACCGCGAGAGCTATCGCGGGCGCCCGGACGCAATGCGCCACCCCGGACACGCAAAGCCCATAGACCCATATTGGGCCCCGCGCATCCAAGAAGATGCACCCTGCGCAAAGGCAAATGTATGCGCGTGCAAAAACGCTTAGCGCGAAAAAATCGCGCCAAGCGTTAGCAAATCAGGCCCCATGTGTAATGAGGAATGCGACCAAAGTAGTACAAGAATCTATCATGAAACAGATGGGGCCTGATTTGCTAACGCTTGGCGCGATTTTTTCGCGCTAAGCGTTTTTGCACGCGCATACATTTGCGCGCGCTGCGTTTGCGCAGGGTGCATCTTCTTGGATGCGCGGGGCCCAATATGGGTCTATGGGCTTTGCGTGTCCGGGGTGGCGCATTGCGTCCGGGCGCCCGCGATAGCTCTCGCGGTTGTTTGGAGGAGCAAACAAACAATTAGACATGCAAAGGGGCTTATTGTCTTTTGGTAAATCAGGCCCTTGGTATTTACACGTCTCCTGTCACAGCAGATCGCCCCTTCTGTGACAGACATATGTCATATTTGCTTTTTGTATTATGATGGCAAGCTCTTAGGGTCGTGTTTTGTTTATTGTATATTGTTTATGGTTTGTATGCTTGATTTTTAGCTTGCACTCCTTGCCTGATGAAGCGGGTTATACCTGCGAAACGCGTTGCGGAGTGCCAAAATAAATTGTTATTTGCGATTTGAACAATCTTGATTGTCCATCATTTCAGGAGGTAAGTCCACCTGTACTCCTCCTTTTTAGTTGTTTTTAGATCATTTTAACCTGCCTGGCGCCTCTGTCCAAATTTGCACAGTATATAGTCCACCTTGGGTGGAGGGGACTGTCCCCTTCTTTCTATCTACAGAGAGCGACTTCTTAAACCTGAGTGGGGTCAGGTTCTAATACTCCCCACCTGCAGTTCAAGTGGTTGCCTATGTGGTAACCCGTGTTTGTGAGTATATCCACATCTGTTAATTATTTCGCCAACAATTGTTAGACTTACTGCACTATATTGGGCTCTCGGTTTTTCTTTTTGTTTCAAGTGCTACTGTATTGGAAAATGGTCTGCAGTGCATGGGCGGGTGTATGGGAAGGCAACAGATTCCTCACTGATCAGATTTGATCAGAAAGAAATCTGTCTCATGGTCCATTGGCCCATACTGCACCTGATGTATTGGCACCTTTAAACTTTCAGAAGATGGAATAGGCGGGTGAGGTCAGGTGATCTCTGTTTAGAGTGAAAGACAACTGCTACAACCTCCCAGTCCTTCCTGACTTTCTCATGTAGATGATGAGGGGATGGGGGAGGAGTTTAGACAGCTGTCTTTCCAAAAAGATGATGTCATCTCAACTGGAAAAGAAACTACAGGAGCCAGCCAGCCAGGTACTTTCAGTGTTTAATGCAAAAAAGCACAAATGTAGAAAGCACAAAGCTTTTTGCATTGCCAATTAATGCAAATATTCTATTATAGGCATTAACTAGGGCTTTAACCACTTCTCTACCACAGGGTTTTTCACCTAAAAACCACAGCAATTTTCACATTTAAGGGAGGCAAGGGTTAATGGGCTTAATGGGGGTATAATTTATTTAAAAAAAACCTCACTGATGCTGATCAGTCACTAATGCTGTGTTAGTTATCTGAGATCCTCTCACGAGTGATCTCAGTAACTGTAACAGCATAGTGACTGATACAATGTTTACACAAATTCTGCATGAATAAGCACTGTCATTGGCTTTGTGAACACATGTTCACATCAGCCAATCACAGACCAGCGGGTGCCCATCCGCGTGCACGCGAACGCGGACGCGATCGCGCACGCGAACGCGATCGCGCACAGCAGGAAAATAAACAGGAGTTGCCTATCTACGCCCCTGTGACTCAGGTGAATTTTAAAGGGGCGTAGATAAGCGTGGCAGAGGTTGTTAAGTGGTTAAGGCAGAGGTCTAATATTGTCAGTGCCCTGCTTTTATTTTGCATCTTGTTTTGTCTTCATTGTTCTCCTCTTTGGCTTTTCCAGATTTTCCTTTGCTGATTCCACTTTTCTCTGCCGCCTTGTTGCCAAAAATGTTTTTACTTTGCAATTAATTTTCAATACTAATTGAATCATATTGTGTATTTATTGATCCACTTACAGTCGCCGGCTTTATCCGCTGTTGCCCTCGCTGCCCTCCATTCTGTCCTCTCTACATACATTATTTTAATCTAAAAAAATGTATGACTGTAGAGGCTAGGCAATGTGAGGACTGGATGCTGTCCACATTTTTTAATGTGTTTAGAGTATAAAATAGGCCCAGAAAGTGATATAATTTATGTTTTAATGCAGTAAAACAAAGTACCATTTAAAGGACAAGGGCCCTTTTCCACGAGCATTTGTCAAGCAGTGAAAAGACGGTCAATCTCTTACAACTGCTTGCTGCTGCCTGGCAACTGCTTGCTGCTGCCTGGTAACTGCTTGCTGCTGCTTGCTGCTGCTTGCTGCTGCCTGGTAACTGCTTGCTGCTGCCTGGTAACTGCTTGCTGCTGCCTGGTAACTGCTTGCTGCTGCCTGGTAACTGCTTGCTGCTGCCTGGTAACTGCTTGCTGCTGCCTGGTAACTGCTTGCTGCTGCCTGGTAACTGCTTGCTGCTGCCTGGTAACTGCTTGCTGCTGCCTGGTAACTGCTTGCTGCTGCCTGGTAACTGCTTGCTGCTGCCTGGTAACTGCTTGCTGCTGCCTGGTAACTGCTTGCTGCTGCCTGGTAACTGCTTGCTGCTGTCTGGTAACTGCTTGCTGCTGTCTGGTAACTGCTTGCTGCTGCCTGGTAACTGCTTGCTGCTGCCTGACAACTGCTTGCTGCTGCCTGACAACTGCTTGCTGCTGCCTGACAACTGCTTGCTGCTGCCTGACAACTGCTTGCTGCTGCCTGGTAACTGCTTGCTGCTGCCTGGTAACTGCTTGCTGCTGCCTGGTAACTGCTTGCTGCTGCCTGGTAACTGCTTGCTGCTGCCTGGTAACTGCTTGCTGCTGCCTGGTAACTGCTTGCTGCTGCCTGGTAACTGCTTGCTGCTGCCTGGTAACTGCTTGCTGCTGCCTGGTAACTGCTTGCTGCTGCCTGGTAACTGCTTGCTGCTGCCTGGTAACTGCTTGCTGCTGCCTGGTAACTGCTTGCTGCTGCCTGGTAACTGCTTGCTGCTGCCTGGTAACTGCTTGCTGCTGCCTGGTATAACTGCTTGCTGCTGCCTTCGTATAACTGCTTGCTGCTGCCTGGTAACTGCTTGCTGCTGCCTGGTAACTGCTTGCTGCTGCCTGGTAACTGCTTGCTGCTGCCTGGTAACTGCTTGCTGCTGCCTGGTAACTGCTTGCTGCTGCCTGGTAACTGCTTGCTGCTGCCTGGTAACTGCTTGCTGCTGCCTGGTATAACTGCTTGCTGCTGCCTGTAACTGCTTGCTGCTGCCTGTAACTGCTCACAGTCACCAGAGCTGAACATATTGTAAACACCGGGACACGTGTAGGAAGGAGCAGTCCTCATGTCCACTGCTCCCCCAGTTCTTCCCCATCCCCTCTGTTTTCTCCCAAATCTATCTTGCAGCTATTTCCGGGGCGGGCAGTAGTGCGCAGATGCTGGCTCGGCAAATTGTGTTCTTGATGGCATGCCTGCAGCCAGGAGTGCTCTATGCATATGCAAGACGTAGTAATGATGTCATGTGCATGGCAAGAGCTTTCCCAGCATCAGGCACGTGATCAAGGATGCATGCAGGCTGGACTTCCTGCGCACTACTGCTTGACTTAGAAGTAGCTGCAAGGGGCATTTGGGAGAGGATGGGGGGGGGGGAGCGGTGTGGGTAAGGACTGCTCCCTATATATGCTCGCTCACCCCTTTTTTACATTATGTACCAGCTCTGGTATCCTTTAAGGTGGGGGAAGAAAACTGCAAAGCATATACCAATGGACCTGAGCTTAGCTGATGTGGAAAGAAGCAATCAGATCCTGCTTCTTGACTAGGCATAGCAATAGTGTTTGCAATGCAACAAGGTAAGAAATGGACTGAGCTTTCTGAGAAGGGAAACAGGAAAATTGGAAGAAATGGTACCCCCATAGGCAGCAAAGATAAAAGTTGTGATTAGCAGCAGTAAAGGAAAATTTAGGAGCCAGAACCCTGGGTTTTTCATTTGCCTTGGCAGGACTGGATCGCTGCTCTTTTCTTGAGACTTTGTATGATCGCTTGACGCAATTAGCTTTTTTTACCTTCTACTTTATTGTCTGTTTTATTGAAAATTCTTGTTTAAAAATCAAGAATCCTTTTTTTAAAAAAAGAAAAAGATGATCAGTGCTGGTATTATCTCTTCAATAAACACAGAGGATGCCTATGAGCAAGCTGATACAACCACACTTTAAGCAAATATCATGCCTTATAAAAGTAATATTACTACCCAAAAAGAGGACCCCAATAATGATTTGTAACAAATTCAAATAACCGCTAAGCTGATTAGGGCATCCTTTATTTGAACAACCTGATTTCACTCGGATTCAAATTACCTTCTGGTCATCGAACACTTCAAATCCAGCGCTGGAGACTTGGGCGCAGCAGCGCAGGAGACTTGGGCGCAGCCGGCGCCACCATAGGCCATAATAGGAACTACGGCTATAGCAGGCACAGGGAGTAACTTCAGCGCCTTCAGAAGACGGTGCTGAAGTTGCTTTTAAAACAATAATTCGGCTTCCAGCAATTGCTGGAAGCAGAATTATTTCATTCCCCACTATCCATGGTGGCCTGGAGGGGGAATAATAATTAACATGGCCCGGACTTGTGCGGCAGCAGAATCGGCCATATACCGGCTGTGTCCTGCGCCCAAGTCTCCGGCGCCGTTATCTCTTGTATGCCTGGTCATAGCGACCTTATTTTATCCAAAAAAAAGGAAGTTATTTGCATTTTGAGATATGCTTGTTACTGTGGTTTAAAAAAAGAGAAAAACACCTCCCACAATCCTACTAGCATTGCAGTTTCTGCAGTTTAGACTTATTTCCTCTGTGCGCCACAGCCGTTTCCGATTTAACCACGGCTCCCGTTCTACTGCATAGCCGCAGCCCAAATTGCGAAGCCGTACCATGCACATCTATAGTGATTTGGCTGCATGCTTCAGAAATCTTTGGTATGAAGCTGAATGGCAGGCCATGTAGATGGGCAGCGTTATTTCGCCCCTCTTGCCTATGGGGAAACTGATTTGTCACGGATTCGGGCATAGGTGAAGGCAACCAGGCCAGATAAAAAGAGGAAATTGGAGCACATATAGGGACCTTCTTTATGGCAAAATAAGGGGGCATTATTTTTTGGCAATTTTTAATTTTTGGATGTTACAACCCCCTTGAAATTAAAACTAAGAAGTCATAAAATATTATCTGCCTACTATCTGCCTTGGTGCATTTAAAAATGAAATGCCCACTCATATGCACTTCCTGTTCATTTTTAATGCCCAAACTAGAATTCTTTGTATCTCATTGACCACGTCTGCAGCTGCTTGGAGTTCTCCGGAGATGTCTCCGTAACTCAGCCTCATAGATACATGTCTATCCTGCTTTACCAACACATAAATTCACAAATAGTGAAAACAAATTGCCTTACATGAAATCTAGATACCATTTCTTATTCCCAGGAGAGTGTTTGAAATCATGGTCTAACCACCGCATAATAAAGGAAGAGACAAGAAAACTAGAAAACTGCACTGGAATTCTGATTTTTTTTCTGATAAGACAGCCAGCCGCTACACAACATTAAATTGACTTTTTCGGTTTTGTATTTTTTCATTCCAAATAAAATATTTTAGCGGGTAATAACCATGGTTTGGTTTATTATTTTCTCTCTGGATGCCGCTTTTAAAAAGTCTTCTCTCTCTAATGTAGGTTTAATTTGACTTTAAGTGGCTGCGATGACATTCGAAGGGGAAAAAAAAAACATTTCAGTAAATAGGAGATATAACACCTGGGGTAATGTAGCTTACCAGTCTTGGCGAGCCTTTGAAGTTTGCTGCGATAGACGATACGCGTTTCAAGCTGCAGATCATTTCCCCCGGCAATTTTCGCACAACAAACATAAATTTGTTGTCGTTGGAAGTAAATAGCCCGGTTGTGAGGAGGCCACCGAGCGCAAAGAATCCCCCGCTACTTTTGTGACTGTGATGTAACATGCAGAGCTTGAAGGCAAGTCTGGTCAGAATTAAAGTCACCAGTGATATTAAAGTACACCTGTCACAACTGCGAGTGTTCCAACAGAGCACATGATAAAATAGCAATGAAAACAGCACTCAAAAATGGTCAGTTATTCCTATGCTGATAAAGAACTTTTGAGGACTTCTGTAAAAGTCTACTCTGATCCCATACACTTCCCAGTTCTCCTTATTGGCTGTTAAGGTGGAACTCCTGTAGAAATGACCCCCCCCCCCCCCCCAAAAAAAAAAAAAAAAAAAAAAAAAAAAAAACAGATGTATTGAGATGCAGTGAGACAGGTAATTTTGGCACTGGAAAAATGGACACTGCGCAGATCGCAATGTTAATGGCAGCTATGTGGGCTTGTTCCTGGTAATTTGGGAACCAGGAGTTGCCGAACTCCAGTGCTAGCGACTATGGCCAGCGCCCATGAAGAAGTTTTGAAGACATTATTGCCCAAGTCCAGCGGTAACAGCTATGGCCAGCGCCCATGAAGACGTTATAAAGACATTATTGCCAAAGTCCAGCTCAGGTGGCTATGACCAGCACCCATGAAGAAGTTATGAAGACATTATTTCCCAAGTCCAGCACTAGCAGCTATGGCCGGCACACATAAAGAAGTTATGAAGACATTATTGCCCAAGTCCAGTGCTAGCAGCTATGGCCGGTGCGCATGAAGAAGTTATGAAGAAATTATTGCCAAACTCCAGCTCAGATGGCCATGACCAGCACCCATGAAGAAGTTATAAAGACATTTTGCCCAAGTCCAGCTATGGCCAGCACCCATGCAGAAATTTCACCACCGGAGTTTGGCTATTATAGCCAAACTCTGGCGGGAAAGCATAATGTGTACACAGGAAATACACAGGGTGGTGTTGTTGATTTCAGAATATGGGCGCTAGGGATAGCGGCAGTAATAGCAGAATTTGGGTGATGGGAATAGCGGCGGGGATAGCGGAATAAAGGTGCTAGAGATAGCAGCAGGGTACGCTGAATTTGACCGCTGGGGAAAGTGATGGTGACAGCGGCTATGGGGGGCTGTGTTCTCTTCTAATAGAGCTCTTGCTAGGATAGTGCAGGAAAGCTTGAATGATGATGTCACCAGGATGCAGAATTTAAAGGAACTCTGCTGCCCATCTCATCCACCTCTCTTCCAGCTCCTCTAAAATAGCCCCTCTCTGCCAATCTCTTCATTGGTTACCAATTGCCCAGAGGATGCAGTTTAACCTCCTCACACTATTATACAAAGCTCTCCACAAGTTTTCACCTCCATACATTTCCTGCAGATACCATCCCACCCAGGACCATTATGTTATAATTTAAGTATGCCTCAGTTATCGGGACTGAGTTTTGCGTAAAAGGCTTGTTCACAGAGTATACCTTTAAATAGAGTTTTTCGTGATGCCGGCAGAAGCATCTCAGTGTCTGCTTGAAGCAGATGATACAAGCAGATACTGAGAAGATATTCCTAGGCCAAGGTCTTAGGCATACACTGCCCCAGACAAATGGACTGCGGGAACAATCAACATGGGCCATATTTATAAAACAGAACATTCATGTATGTAAGTGAGAGTGATCATGGAATATTAATCGAGTAGGTGTGTGTCCTGACATCACAAGGGATCTGAACCAATCATAGATGGCTCAGATGAGGTCACATTTAACTCTTTCTGGTTCATATAAAACTCACAGCCGGAGTATGGGGTAGCACTTTCTGTCTTTCTACCTGTCCCTGCTGGCTTAAACCTTTATATAATCCATTTCTGTTCTGATATGACGTATGCTGTACATAGGTAGTCTAGAGGATGTAACATAGGATAGACATAAGAGGACCTGATTACCTTCAGCAGGAAGGTAATCACGAAGCTGTAACGCAACATGAGAATCTGCTTTGCTAAGATGTGATGAACTGTATCTTTATATCTGTTTCCTGAATAAACAACTTGCACTTTGAAGACGCCTGAGAACGGTCTATCTCCAATAATGCTTGCTGTGTTGAGAGTCAAGTTATCTCACAGTCTTTGAGGTGCAACTCTAAGAAGTTGCTGGTGTCGAAGCAAAAAGTTGATTTATAACCCTTTCCAGCTTCCAGGAGACCCTTTCATTCTCTAGCTTAGTCACCTCCTCTGACTCCTGCATCCACGACTTTTCACGAGTGCCCCCTCTCTTCTGGAACTCTCTCCTACAGCCTGTCATGCTCTGAGCCTGGAAACCTTCAAACATACTCTCAAAACACACCTATTCAGACACGTCTATAATTTGTTGTAAGCCACAATGGAAGCTCACTGCTTCATCTGCTAACCCCATGTCTCCTTCCCTATTGTTTCCACCCCACTACTCACAAGGGCAGAGACCTTCTCCTATTATTTCTTATTTTGCTGTAATTTTTCATATGAACTGTACCAATTTTAGTGATGTCTCAAACCACACATCACCTATGTATGTATTTGTACGTGCATTGCTGGTAGTCATTGGATGTCATTGTCTCATGTGTCTATGTTCCTCAATATTTGTTTTGTACTATGTACAGCGCTATGGAAGATGTTGGTGCTACATAAATAAAAAATAAAAATAATAATAATCACCATATCCCTCTCAGTTCAGATGTCCTTTAAGAACCATAAAGAATTAGTATTTCACATTTGTGTAAAAAAAATGTTTTTTTATGTGTGCTGGAAACAGTAAACAAACTGCCATACAATTGCAAACAGAACTGTAAGCATAAATACCAATGCTACCAATTAAACCTAAAATAACCAAAAACAGTATAAATACCATTGCAGCTGTAGTGTCAGTCATACTACCATGAAAGATTTCTGCAGTGAAAAGTACCAATCTTGAGAGGCAACTGTAATTATTTAGACCCTGTGCTGCTACTTTTCTATGCTAATCTATAGAAGACATGTTTTCACAGTGAAACCAACCATTTGATCTCCTGTCTAGACTTCTCACTTGAAGATATGTTACAGAATCATGGTCCGTTACTGGCAGAGTAAAGTTTGATGGCTCGTTGAAGAAGCTCTGTTATATTTTGCAATGTTTAATGGCCGTGATCATGACCAAATACTGTTTACAGCTAGATTGAAAAAACACCTGTTGATGGGAAACTTTTATAGTTTTGAATAAGTTTACCCCACAGTTTAACCACTTCACCACTAAAGGTTTTTTTCCCCTATGGACCAGAGCAATTTTCACCTTTCAGCGCTCCTCACTGTCATTCGCCAATAACTTTATCACTACTTATCACAATGAAATGATCTATATCTTGTTTTTTTGCCACCAATAAGAATTTCTTTTTGGTGGTACGTTTTGTTTAGAATGTTATTGCAAATGCATTTTAACAGGAATAATGAGAAAAACAATAATTTTTCAGTTTTCGGCCATTGTAGTTTTCAAATAAAATGTGCTATTGTGGATAAAACCTACACATTTTATTTGCCCATTTGTCTGGTTATTACAAGGTTTAAAAAATATCCCTAGTAAAATGTACGACGACAATATTTTATTTGGAAAGAAAGGTGTATTTTTTCAGTTTTGCGTCTACAGAGAGGTTTGCGTGGTGAGGTTTTTATATCTACGCTCCTGGAACTATTAATTACCACCAGCAGGTAGTTATATATATCAGCGGGTAGATATACTGCCTCTACTGCAATAACTGGTTAATGAAAAGGCATACACTAGCTAAATTATCTGTGTGCGGTTTTGCATGACTCTCCTTGTTCTTTGCAAACCCTCCACAGCTGCCCATTTTGTATGAAAGCTTGATTCTTATATCTGTGAACTATAGCCAGGTCTGATTTTAGCTTTCTGTATATCCTATCACAGGTATGTGAGATAAGGCCTGTACACAAACTAGATGAAAGTCTGCCTGCCTGCCAATAAGCCGGCATGTGTACAGCAGTCCCTGATGGCCACCCGGCCAGTGATCCAACAAGTGGATCAATCTGGACGAGTGACGGCCAATAGCTTTGTTCTCCCCGATTGCCACCTGATGTCACATCTGCACCTCTCCATCGGCCCTCCTTCACACCTCACATATTTGCAACAGAACATGTCTTTGACCTACAGGCTAGCTATGTGTCTGTAAAGCCGCAGCCAAGCGATTTCGCCCGAGGCATCGGGTTTAGATCCCCGTCGGGCAACATTTTTACAGGCCTTAAAGCTCTCGTACAGAGATGGAGAGATATTGAAGCCTTTCTATAACATTAATGCTAGCGAAGCAGCCATATGCAGTAACATAGCAACAGGGGATCAGGGCCGGCCTTTGCTATGAGCGACCTGAGCGGTCGCTCAGGGCGCCATGCTCTCAAGGACACATGCGCCCTGTCGCCCCTTGCCGCCCCGCTGTCTCTCCCTGTAACCTCCGTCTGTAGTTAGAGCAGGACTACAAGAACATGGTCGCCGATGTCCACAAATGAAGACAATTGGCGGCCATTTTCTTGTAGCCCTGCTCTAACTACAGATGGAGCGGAGGCGAAGAATGACATCGGCGCTGGAGCTGGATGTCAGGTGAGTCAGTCTCTGCCCGGCCCGCTGCCACAGAAGGGGGGGATTGCCTGGGGGCATACTGCCTACATGGGGGGCATACTACCTACACTGGGGGTATACTGGGGGCATACTCCCTATACTGGGGCAAACTACCTACACTGGGGGCATAATACCTACACTGGGGGCATACTGGGGCAAACTACCTACACTGGGGGCATACTACCTACACTGGGTGCATACTACCTACACTGGGGGCATACTACCTACACTGGGGGCATACTGGGGCAAATTACCTACACTGGGGGCATACTACCTACACTGGGGGCATACTGGGGCATACTACATACACTGGGGGCATACTACCTACACTGGGGGCATACTGGTGCAAACTACCTACACTGGGGGCATACTACCTACACTGAGGGCATACTGGGGGCATACTACCTACACTGGGGGCATACTATCTACACTGGGGGCAAACTACCTAGTACCTACATGGGGGCAGCTATTCTACTACACTGGGGGCATACTACCTACACTGGGGGCATACTACCTACACTGGGGGCAGCTATACTACCTATGCTTGGCTACCTACACTGAGGGCACCTACACATGAAATCCTATACTGAGGGCACCTATACCTGGCCACCTACCTATCTATACTGAGTCTGAGGGCATTTTTTGGGGAGGGACGCACCACAGCTATAACGAGCGTTGCAAATTGTTGGTGCTATATTTGGGCCTGTGTGTGTGCGTGCGTATGTGTGTACGCGCGCAAAGAGGATGGGGGGGGGGGGGGACCAAAATCCGGTTTTGCTCAGAGTGCAGTGAAACCTAAGGCTGGCCCTGCAGGGGATGCAGAGGTTTCAACTCCTCCTGGGGCCCCTGAACCAGAGGGACTCATAAGGGACACTTCCTCAACCTCCGTGTTAGCGCTTCATTGATACTATACTGGTAATAATGATTACCTCTATATGTGCTTTTAATACAAGTAAGCATTAAAAAACTATTACCCTCCTCTGCTTACACCTCTCAGACACTACAGCTGCCCTTGGCAGGGTTGAATTTTTACGTATAAGGTGCTGCAGGGGGTCATTCTAAAACTTGCACTGGGGCCAATAATGCCTCTGTTTCACCACATGAGGTATTTATAAACCATAGATAGTCTGGGAGGGTTCCATGGTCTCTTTGATAAATAAGCTTTTCCAATCCGTTTTCTGAATCACCCATGCTCCCATCCACCCCACTCCCCAGCACATACTTATTTTTTCCAGTGTGCAGGGGGGAGTATGGGTGATCCAAGGAATGCTGCAGCGTTGGTGATCCATAGATTCCCTACCTCCTCACACTAGAGCAAGGAGGTGAACCAGGGATCAGGGGGAAGGGCAGCTCTAGAACCAGCTTGTGCATTGTAGCTTTGCCACCCCTCTGAAGGCAAGCCAATGTAATTCCGTAATGACGCTGCACAGCATATTGCCATAGCGGATCATGATCTCCTACTATACAACGATACAGGGGTGAGCACTATACTGAGGGCAGTACAAGACAAAGCACTAGCTGAAGAGCACTATATGAAGGAGTTTTTACATTTTGAATAATATATGCATATGATGGAGAACTCTATAAAGTGGGAACAAGAGATACTGCAGGACCTGGACGCATTGGGGGTGGGATCTGGCATGGTGGAAAGACTTCAGAGGCCTAGAAATGTTAGCATTCATACACACACACACACACACACACACACACACACACACACACACACACACACACACACACACACACACACACATATATACAGTGTACACACACACATACACATATACACACACACATACATATACACACACATATATTCATACACACACACACACACACATATATACAGTGTACACACACACATACACATATACACACACACATACATATACACACACATATATTCATACACACACACACACACACACACACACACACACACACACACACACACACACACATACAAACAATTCTCAGGCTCACCCTGCCTGATAGTTTCTAGGTATAAAGGTTTTGAATCTTGAACTTAAAAAATAATTTCCATAACTTTTTTTTTTTTGCCTGTTGCTGTTTTTAGAGGGAGATATGGTTGTTGAGTATGTATTATGATGCCACTGCAAATATTGGTCGCTTAGGTTACAATTACTATGCATTACCTGCCACCCGTTTTCATTTGAACCCTCCCCTCCTACTGCCTAAAAAGAACCTCTCCACCTAATGCCTAACATTAACTCCCACTCTAAGTACCCCCTTCTAAATGCCCAAAAAGAACCCCCAACTACGCCCCTCTAAGTACCTAAATCTAATCCCTGGCCTAAGTCTCTGGCCTAACCCCCCTCTAACGCCTAAAAGACCCCCCCCCCCCATTAACCCTGATCCTCTCTAACCCTGAACCACCACTCGGTGCCTAAAGTGATCCCAAACACCTAATGCCTAGCTCCCCCCCACCCCCTCCAAGCACCTAAAAAAAAAAACCTCACACACACACACAAACCAAATGCCTACCCTCCGCCACCCACAGGTGCCTAAAAAGAACCCCCTGCCCTACAAACCACGGGGTTGATCATCTTCCCAGTCTATACTGCCACCTATGACCTCGATGGAGAGATTTTCCTCATCCCTCATTTATTTATCATACAAGGAACTGACATGGGTGGAACCTCCTGTTACTCTGACTGGAGTTTGTGGAAAATCAGCTTTCGCCTTTCTGTTCAGCTACCGGTGAAGTAGTCAGTACTTATGAAGACAGTATATTTTACAAGAGAAGTATTCTGTGGCTTTAGTCTGTTATGCTTTCCATCAGGCAGAGAACAGTGCCAAGAAAAATGCTTCAGTAAGAGAAAGCAAGTGAGAAAAAGTCAATAAGAGCTACAAGATGCTTAGACATGAGCTGTACAGTCAAACAGTCAAGAGTGATACTAACAAAATGTACTTGACTTCAGCAGCTCAGGGCAAAAACAAGTTTGCACCATCATCTTAATGTACATGCATTTTTTATGACAGCCGTTTATTGGAAGCACCTTCAAGTAATAAATTATTGTTTTGAGTGCTGACTTAGTTATTTCATTTTAAATCATAGCATCGCTTGCAAAGATACATCAAAGGCACAATGTTTAAAAGACAAGGGCTTAACTGTTTCCTACAAGTACACAACTAAACCACAATACATGCATGAAAAAGAAAAAAAAAACACTGTTGACAGTACACAGGAATAAAGTGTGAAGACATCTTGTGGACAAAACGTAAAGTTACACATAAATTCATAAAAATACATTAAAAAATTGTTGCATAGTTATTAACCCCATCTACTCCTTCCCCTCCTCCATAGTTACTATTACTAAAATAAAACACATATATATATTTATATTATATAAGCGAACACAAAACTGGAAAAAAATACACCTTTATTTCCAAATAAGATATTGTCACCATACATATTACTAAAGACATAATTTAATATTTGTAATAATCAGAACAAATAGACAAATCAAATGTGTGTGTTTTATCTACAGTAGCATTGTTTATTTTAAAACTATAGGAGTTGAAATTAAGAAGTGTATCTTTTTTTAATTTTTTTCCTTATTTTTCAAATTAAAATGCATAAAAATAAAGTAATTACTAAAAAAAAGTGTGATAAAATAAACAATGTATAAGTTACAGCCAGAACCCGAAGTCTGGCCACTGCGGCGACGAACGACTCGAGTGTGCGAGGGGTGATAGAGGGTGGGTAGGGACACTGGACCGGCTGCCAGGGGTTTTAGGAGGGGGCAGGGGAGGAGTCAGAGCCGGCGAGGGAAACAAGGAGAGGAGCCGGAGCCGCCGACATCAAGTCATTTCTGACATTGGCCGCTGTAACACGGCCACTTCGTACTTTGGCCGGCCAGAATTCGAAGTGGCCAGACTTCGGGCTCTGGCCGTAACATATAGATTATTCAAGTGTGATAAGTAGTGATAAAGTTATTGGCGATTGAATGGGAGGAACACTGAAATGTGAAAATTTAGAATACACACTTTGCCTTTAAGCTGAAAAAAGAAGCAGAAGTACACCATGTTCCAAATGAATATGTATATTATATTTTTCTCTGATTTTGCTAGATAGTTGATGCAAGTGGCAGTGAACATAATTCTGAGTCATCAACCATTAGAGTATAATTTAAATGTTACTAAACAAACCTATTTTTTCGTGTTATGTAAAAAAAAAAAAAAAAAAAACACTTAAACTGCACTGTTCCACATTATTCCACACAACAGAGTTTAAAAATGTTTTATAAGCTGTAAAGAACGGAATTTGGTTATTTGTTGAATTTGCAGCATTAGGAGGTCAAGTTACATATGAAAATAGGACACTTTGTTTGATAGTAGCTTTACAATTATTGCGCACATTAAACTTGTGAGTTTTTGGAGAGTTTCTGCTTGTATTATTATTTAATTGATGATGCTACAAAGGTTCTCAATAGGGTTTAAGTCAGGAAATGATGGGGGCTGCACCTTTTATGCCTCCGCAACCAATAAGCTGTGGCATGACAATGATTTTGTCATGGAAGGCATAGTTCTTCTTTTTGTACCATGAAAGAAAGTAGTCAGTCAAAAACTCTGCATACTTTTCACAGGGCATTTTCACAACTTTAGGGACCCTAAAAGAGCTGATCGGCTCTGTCCCAATGGTTCCTGCCCCAAACATGACACTGCCACTGCTTTGCTGACATTATAGCCTTGTTGGGACATGTGGCCATCCACCAACCATCCACCACTACATCCATCTGGACCATTCAGGGTTACACAGCACTCATAAGTAAACACAGTTTAGTTCATACACTCCATGGTCTATGGAGTGTGAATCCAGAAGTTCTGCAGAATTTTACTTTAAATACTCTGACTCCGGGGGGTGAAAGCCAAGGTAATGAAATAAAAACAGGTACTTTTGCCCACATGATTGTATATTTAAATTTCACAGTGACACTTCTTTGATCTTCTCCTTAAGCAGACTCCTTCTTAAGTCATTCAATCAGAAATTTCCATTTGGCCTTATCTACCTTCTACAGTTTACATTGCTTTCAAGTTTTGGTCCATCTAGGGCAAATATACAATTTGTTTTTGTAATCTTATGGCTATGGAGGGACTGCAAGTTGAAATGTACACATTAAGCCATACTCCTCCCCTTTTTAAAGATGGTGTCGCCACAAATTCATATTTCAGAGAAATTAAACCGAAGAGTATGCAGAGCGATTCCTCAGAAACACATGTTGCTTCTAGGAATAATACTCCATATTTATGGTGGAGATATATATCTATATATTTTTTTTTCTTTTATAAATAATATTCATTATCTAAGTGGGGAAAAAAAATCATGAAGACCAAACAAACAGCTTCAGTGTATAAGATTTTCCACCAGAAAGATTTGATATATAATGAAGTCAATCCATGGTTAGAAATAACTGAGCCCATAGCTATTTATTTATGCCCCCACACACTGGCAGATTCTAAGGGGGGAGTGAGGAAGAATGGCTTGGGGACCCTAATGGGCAAATCAGATGGTTTTGATGCCGTGCACAAGACACATAACGTCTGAGTTGGGTGCCACTATAGCAGCACTGCTATACTCTGTGGCCCGGGCATGGGTAATTTGTGGTCCAGGCGATTGCCAGAACCCAAATTACTTCTACCTTCGAGTTGCTACGACTGTATGTAATGCCGCCAGGAATTTGAGCAGCAACAGCATGAGCTCCGCCCAGTAAGCTACACCCCTCCCCCCACACACACAGTAAGTTACAGTAATAAGCGATTCCTACATCCTTGTCTAGAGGCTTCCCTCTACTAAGGTAAGTATAAATTTTTTCCCCAGTTGTACCCCACAGGTTTGCTTTAAAGAGACACTGAAGCGAAAAAAAAAATATGATATATTGAATTGGTTGTGTACTATGAATAATTACTAGAAGATTAGCAGCAAAGCAAATAGTCTCATATTTTTATTTTCAGATATATAGTGTGTTTTCTAACATTGCATCATTCTCTAATATGTGCAGATTACACAACATGCAGCATTCAAAATGATTCTTTCAGAGCAGTCTGTGAACTAATGACCTCTCCTCTAGCAGAGAAAAAGAAATTTGTTCACTAACAGTTGAGATAATAAAAGTCAGAAAACAGCCCTTTTCACGACTTTGAAAGTCGTAGAGATTAATGGCTTTTTTGCATAGAGATAACAACTGGAGTTTCTTAACTCTTGCTGTACTGGAAACAATTAGACTGATGTATCTGATCTTAATGTTTTATTTCTTAGCTGTGCTACACATACAAATCATAATATCATATTTTTTTTTTCGCTTCAGTGTCTCTTTAAAGCCTGTGCATAAATGACTGAAGTAAAACCAGTGCTTGGTCACTCTGAACTGCTCCTTCACTTTCATGCCTGTCTTGGTGCCACCACAAACGCCAGATGCCTCAGGAAATAATTTCTAATGATTGCAAGAATACTTCCACTAGAATGCTTGAGGAAATAATTTCACAATGCTGTAAGAATTGCCACCAGAAGCACCAGATGCCCCAGGAAATAAAGGTCCAATGTTGTAAGAGCAATGCCACCAGAAACACTAGATGCCTGAGGAAGAACTATCCCAATGTTTTTAAGGCAATACCTTTAGAAACACCAGATGTTTTAAAAAGTAATATCCCGATGTAATGAAGACAATGTCACCTGAAAGAGCAGATGCTTCGGAACATCACTGAAGACAACGCCACTAGAAATAACATGATGCCTCGGGATATCATACCTTACTGTCATAAAGACATGCCACTGGAAACACCACATGCTTCGAGAAATATAGCTGAGCCTTACAATAGCCTTACAATAGCAATACTAAGGCTTCAAAATTAACCACGGAAAAATCCTCAGAAAGACCAGAGTAGAAGGCATCGTATAAAATCATCCTCTATTTAAATCACTTGTAAATAGTTCATAATATATATCTGCACTCTACAGCAGGAAGATTTACTAGCCTCAGGAACATAAGAATATCTAAAAAATGACTCTCCTCCTCATCCTTTAATACTTCCAGCAGGATTCTTAACAGCCAAACATCTCCAAGGACCTTTTTTTGTTATCTATTTCAATTAAAAGAAATCATCATTCAATCATAATTTTAATAGCTGATCATCTTTCCCGTTGCTGAAATTACATCATAAAAAGCATTTAATTGGAATTGAATAGCAATTGAATGACTTTACTCACACAAAGAATTATGATAAAAAGATGCTTACTTAAAGGCCCCTACGGAGTTCAACATTAAAGACACCTCTATTAAAGACTTGTTAGACAGTAGATGCTTTACCCGTTAGTGAGCTGGCTCGAGGGATCTTCCAGGCTTACAGGATTGTCCATAATGAATCTGACCAGGTGAGGAAGATCAAGATCCAGTAAATTACTCATGGTTAAATTGATGTCGAGTTTAAAGCTAATCTCTCACAAACAGGCATTCATATTAAACTGCTTTTACGGTGAGATCTTATCTGTCTGGGTTGACTGTTTCTCCTGAGATTTAAAGTGATTAGAGAATGCTGAGCAAGAATTAAGGCTTGATATTATGGTATCTGATCGACACTGTTATTTTTTAAGCCTCACTAGTGTCCTCAAACTTTTGCCGACTTCCTGGTATGGAAATCTAGTCATGTCCCTGATCCATATCATAGACCATAGTGTACAGGTTGAAAAGGTGTCAGATTATCTCCAACTTTAGGATCATATTGCAGAAGAGCCTTAGCTATTGTTCATTTTTGAACAGTCTATAGCAGTGATGGCTAACCTTGGTACTCCAGCTGTGGTGGAACTACTAGTCCCATGAGGCATTCCAATACTCTGAAAGCTCTAAGCATAACACGGGGAGGCAAAGGCATGAGGGGATTTGTAGTTTTGTCACAGCTGGAGTGTCAAGGTTAGCCATCACTGGTCTATAGGAACAGTTTTAAAATATCCTGTCAATTTTCATTAACTGTGGACTGAAGTCAATTGTGGGGTCTATGACATGTCAGAATATTGTAGCCCCAATCCTCTTCCAAAATCAAAATAGGTCAACATGGTCAGTACCCTCACCACTGTAGAACTTCAAATACCGGTACTTTATACCATTAAATTGCCATAATAAATGCAACCTTTTTGGGACTTGCAGGGCTCATTCCTCAATGAGACAAGTCACCACAATTCCTTGAGAAATCTGGCAGCACTATAATAATCAGTAATAACAATAATAATAATAGCAATCAAAATTTACAAGCACAACCCTATATTCGGAAAAGTAGCACACCGGGAATGATGTTTATGCAAAGATGTACCTGTGAAAAACAAAAAAACAATACAAACATGCAGAGCATGAGAACAAACAGCAAGGAATGGAAAGTCTAGCAAGCACACTATATCCTGTGAAAACTGGATGTGGTAGTACAAAACACCTTTTTATTTTAAAAAGAATTCACACAAAACAAGCAACTTAACAAAAATTAATTTAATTTCTCTGCAAAACAAACTTTCTTTACTTGTTTAGCTGCTAAGGTCTCAAGACTTCAACTGAACTTTTAGGCTGTATGGGCGCATGGTAATTTTACTGTTGCTAGCGCAAGGGGAGCATTGGCCAAGTGGCCATTAACTCATTAGCCCCAAACACATTACTGGTAGGGATGGCCAAACAAGTTAGCTGGTGAATTGTTCATTCTTACTTAAACATTTTCACAGCAAAAATTTACATTCGCATTTAATATTGCAGTCAATGGCCACCAAATTTAGCGGTTAATAATAGCAAAGCCGACATACTTGCTAGAGTCACCAAATTTGCAGGATATGTTAGGGAGAAAAGACCTTGCAGATTTTGAATACTTCAAAGATAAAATGTTTTTTCTTCCTCGAAAATGATCCAGCGCCAGACCCTCTCGATACACGACGAATGACGTGGAATGTCACACGTGACGATCCCTGCCCCGACGGCCAGCGCTACACACATCAATCCCATTCCCAGCCCAAGACTTGCTTTATGAAGTAGAGCAATCCCCAGGGCAAGGACATTCTAAATTCTGCTGCAGAATATCATTTTGCAGACTTAATTTTTTTTCCTTTGAAGTATTGAAAATCGATTTTCCTCAAAAACTAAACTTTTTGGGGAAAAAATCCTCTTGTTCTCGCTGTCCCCTTAAACAAACCATTTGGTAATTCTAGCATGTATGAGGGGGCTTTGCAATTAAACACTAAAGTCGGCGGCCAATGCCATCTCTGTAAAAGTCTTTAAAAAGCGTTTGCATAAAATGCTAATTTTGCAGAAAGAGTCCCACGGGTTTTTGCTGCTTCCGGGCTCAAACTGACAGTGTTTTAACCAGAAACACTGTCATCCTCTGGATTGAAATACAGTGTACTGTCATTTTTTTACTGCTTACAATCATACACATTTGAAGCTTTTGCGGGCCGCATTCCGCCCACGGGCCTTTTGTTAGACACCTGTTCTCGCAGTGCTCCCCAACCCTGTCCTCAAGGCCCACCAACACTGCATGTTTTGTAAAAATCCTCAGAGGTAAATAATCAGCTCTGCTGAGACACTAATTACTCCACCTGTGACTGCGTGTGGTTTTCTGAAAAACATGTCCTGTTGGTGGGCCTTAAGGACAGGGTTGGGGTACTCTGCTCTAGGGTATCATTTTACCTCAGACATTTCACAGTGGACACTCTAGATTTTCAAACTACACCGTGGACTTTCTCCTAGGCTTACTATTTAACAACAGTGGAAATCAAGCTTAGATGTCCCAAAAATTGTGATTTTTTTTTGGGGGGGGGGGGGGGGGGGGGCTCTGGAATTTCATTTTAGAGGCTTCTGCTGCACTTGCTGGACTTGGACAAATTAAACTCTTAATACATATTTACGACTTGTAAAATGGTTGGTGGAATGGAAGGCAAAGAATAAAAATGCACATATTTCTGTTCGCCTTTAAATATTTCATAGGGTAAGCACTTCAGCCTTTTAAAATTACAAATTATTCCACATGAGTCCTTGTGCTGAAAAATCAAAAAATAAAAGTAAATAAGTAAATAAATAAAGGCTGTTTAGGAGCACGAGACGCGGCCTGTAGAGAAGTATTGATATGGATTTTTCAATGAAGGCGGACCTGAATAATACATATTACATTACTGAAGGGCTTCAGCAACCATCATATGCTAACAATATTTGATCAGCATTGGCAGGAAATAGATTGGAGTTGGTGGGTCATAATAAAATAAAGAAAAAAAAAAAAAAGAAATTCCATTAATTTTCATGACATCGGCATGCATTAAATCTGCAGTTTATAGAGAGAGAGCATGGATTTTTTTTTTCGTTTCTCTTTCTATCTTCTGAAATTAAACTCATTGAGGGAAAATAGATCAGGGCGTAAATAAATATTCAGCACAATATCAAATCAGATATTTACATCTTCACCCCCACGACATAGGATTTATATAATTACAAGGTTTTTTCCCATATTTATTAACAAAAATAAATAAATAAACAGACAAAATGTGTGTGTGCGCATATATATATATATATATATATATATATATATATATATATATATATATATATATATATATATATATATATATATATATATATATATGTTATGACCAGAACCCAAAGTCTGGCCCAGTGTCAGACTGGGAGCTGGAAAAACTGAGGAAATCCACTTGCTGGCCAAGCAGTAGTAATCAGGTGTTGCTGCTCACAGTGAAGGCTTGCTGCAGGTTTATATTGGGAGTGATAACACAGGGATACTGCTGTTGGGCCAGCAGGTGGATTTCCTTAGTTTTTCCACTCCAGGTCCAACACTGGTCTGGCCACTTTGGGTTCTGGCCGGCCAAAATGCGAAGTGGCCGTGTTGCATCAGCCAGTGTTAGGAATAAGTTTGATGATGGCACCGACTCCACCCCCTGCTTAGAGTCCTGCGGTTCTGGCTCCTCCTCCGTCCCTTCTCTGACCACTGGCAGCTACCCAGTACCCATCCGCTTCCTCGCTATTGTTCATCACTGCAGGGAAGTACCGCAAGGAGCAGGGATTCGTGCCATTAGAGTGGGTGCTGGTGGAAGTATTGTCTGCAGCATTCCCGCTACCTGCTCCTCCAACTGCTTGCCTGCGACAATGAACGTTGTGTGAGGGGAGATAGAGGGTGGGTAAGGGTCTTGTTCCCCAACCCTGTCCTCAAGGCCCACCAACAGTGCATGTTTTGTGGAAATCCACAGAGGTAGTTAATTAGCTCTGCTGAGACACTAATTACCTCACCTGTGAATGTTTGTGGTTTACTGCAAAACATGTACTGTTGGTGGGCCTTGAGGGCAGGGTTGGGGAACTCTGGGTTAGGGGATAGCGGCTGCCCAAAGTTATTTTTATTTGTATTCCTCACATTCACTCCCTTACCAGCTCCTGTTATCTCCAACTCAAAAAAATATCTCACATCTGACCTTTTCTCAATCAAGACAAAACTAAATTATTAATACATGCTCTTATAATATCTCATCTGGACTATTGTAACATACTACTTTGTGGACTACCTTCTAACAGACTGGCCCCGCACAAGTCAGTACTGAACTCAGCTGCTCGTCTCATTCATCTCTCTTCTCGCTCTTCCTCTGCTGCTCCTCTATGTCAAGCTCTTCATTGGCTACCAATTAACCAGAGGATCCAGTTCAAACTCTTAACCCTAACCTACAAAGCTCTTAACAATCTCTTTCCCCCACTCCATACATCTCTCTAGTTTCCAAATGCCAACCTTTTTGAAATCTCAGATCTGCACATGATCTTCTTTTGTCCTCCTCTAGAATTACCCCCTCACATTCCCGCATACAAGATTTCACACATGCTTCACGCCTCCTCTGGAATGCCCTCCCACAACACATCCGTCACTCCCCAGCCTTTGTTACCTTTAAATACTCTCTCAAAACTCACTTGCTCTGACAAGCATACCCTCTACCTCAGGCCAATTCCCCTTTGTCCTAAAGCCAAGTTTCACTCCTACCCCCTTATTCCTCTTGTTCCCCCTCTTGTTCCTTTAGATTGTAAGCTTGCAAGCGCAGGGCTCTCTCTCCCCCTTTTGTGTCTTGGAATTCATTATACATTTGTAGTCATTATGTTACTTTTGTCGCTGTCATTATCAATTCTGTATTTTGTATTGATTCTGTATTTTGTCACCAATTATATATTTTGGTCTATTCTATTTGTCTATATTATTATGTACCCCATGTTCATTTCTTACTTAGTACAGTACTACAAAATCTGTTGGCGTTTTATAAATCAATAATAATAATTAATAATATTATTAGTGCTATTGCGGTGCCACACCCGGATTCAGCGCTCGGCGCTGAGCATCAAAACCACCTACTTCGCCCTGCCCCCATGCCTCTGACATTGATCAGTTTGGCATATTGATTTCACTGAATACCCTCTGAGAGCATTGTTCTTCCCACTCACCCCGCCCACTGCATGACATCACTCCAGCACCACTCCGTCGCCCCCCCTTCTTCCCCCCGCATAGCAACAGAACATGTTGTTAACCTGTAGGCTAGTGACACATCTGTACAGTGTCAGCCCTGCAATGTCGCCCCAGGGGTCAAGTCCCGATCCCCTCCGGGCAACATGCCTTATACATGTGTATAAGGCTTTATACACAGATAGAAACACATTAGGATAATATTTGCATTGGGAGCTTTAAAAGAGAGATCTGTATACAACCAATGCAGGCATTCTATTAAAGAAAGAGTTTTCTGCCTTTAATACTGCTGCTCCTTCTCAGCTGGAGGTCAGCGATGGCGTCTTCCATAGATGTCTCCTGAGAGGTGTACTTTACATGATTAACACTTTTTGCTGCTAATCAAGTCTGAGTGGTATTTGTGAACATTGTGATTAATTAAATGCATAATATTATATTTTTGGTGCTTGTAATTATCAATCACGTATTTTATTTGAGAGGCTCTAGGTCACATACACCATTTAGGCAGATATTGTTTTGTTACTCCCAATCACTAATTATGTCCATAATTATCGCACATTGTGGGTGTTTTCTGTCCCTACAGACTACTCAGTGATTCACAAGGAGGAAGTATGCAATTCTGTTCCACTCACATTGTAAGCTCATGTTCTTGGGTCTTTTAGGGCCGGCTTGAAGCGCCGCTTACCCACAATCGCAATCTTGCAGGCAAAATCTTGCGATTCAGCGTAATTTGTGCTTGTGATTCCTGTTCAATAGAACGAGAATCATAGCGCAATTGCCCCCAAAACGCTGCATGCAGTGCATTTGCGATTGATCAAAATCGCAAACGCTGCTGTGTGAATGTATCAATGGGGATACATTAGTAGCAGCGAATTGCTGATCGCAAAGCGCTGAAAAATCGCCCAGTGTGAACCAGCCCCAAGTCACTAAATTTGTTTCATCATGGCTGGGAGTGAGTGCGTGAAAAAAAGGCAAGAGGAAAAAAGGGCCCGGCTGGATAACAAATTGGCGCTGCTGGATAGCGTAATCTCAATAACAATAAACGTTGTTAACAAAATTAGTTAACAATAAATACCATTTTAAAACAGACAGGAGATGAAAACGAAAAGATATTGGGCTTGATTCACTATGCGGTGCTAACCTACTTAGCACGTCTAAAGTCTTTAGACGTGCTAACCAGGGTGCTAAGTAGGTTAGCACCGGATTTCTCAATCAGATCGTGCACAAAGTTTTGCACGCAAAGTCCTATGCGTGCACTAAGTCCCATAGACTTCAATGGGCACTTCGCGCGGAGTGCCCTGCGCTCTGTGCAGTGCGCACGTACAGTTTTACGCACATAAAATTTTGCGCGCATAAAGTTTTGCACGGGAAAAGCTCATTTAGACGTGCTAAGGGGGTTTTCACAGACGTGCTAACAGTTAGCACCGCTTTGTGAATCAAGCCCATTAAATTTAAGTCGTGTCAAAGTTCAACAATACAGCTTAACCTATCGATACTATTGCACAGAACCCCTGGTGGTGCCTAAACCTAACCACTCCCCTTGTGATGCCTAACCCTAACCACCCCTCTGGTGGTCCCCAACCCTAACCCCCCCCCCCCCCCCCCCCGGTGTTGCCAACCCCCCCTCCTGGGTGGTGCCTAATCCTAACCACCCCCTGGTGGTCTCCAAATCTAACCACACACCACCTCCCCGGTGTTGCCAACCCCCCCTCCTGGGTGGTGCCTATACTGCCTAACCCTAATTACCACCACCACCCCCCGCGGTGGTGCCTAACCCTAACCACTCCCCCTGCACAAGCACCCTTACACACAGAGAAATGATAATTTATTTGATGATGTAAAATCTGTACATACACATGAAATAATATGCCAAAAACTATAGCATTGCTATGGTTTCTGAAACCATATGATATTTTAAAAACTTTTATGTTGAAAGCGATATCTATCTCGCACGCTATTCGCTGCTTTGGTCGCCGTATAAGCGATAAATGCATTAGAGTCTATGGTGGCGCCCTTTTTGTTCACTAGCTGCCGGCGCCTTTTTTTCCTGCTACCTTGGGAGCACACTAGGCAGTAGTGTTTTTAATTATTTGCTGTGTTTGTGGTGCAATTTTGTATGCATTTGCATTTTTTTATCCCTCTCGTTTTGGGATCCCTTTAAGGAAAGCCACTAAAATAAAGCAAAAATACCAGTCTCAAATGTTAAAAGAATAAATACATAAAATTAACTGAAATCAGTTTTGACTGAAATCCATTTTGCAAAGTCAAAGCATTATGTCACCCATGGCCCTGAATCCCACGGCAGCCATTTCCATAGAGCGGCAATGATTGAATTTATCCCTTTCATCCCTTATCTTTGGAAATCTCTGATATTCACAGGAAAGGGCCTTGTGGAGAGCCGAGCATTTATACAAAGAATCACCTTACCTTTCCCTTTCTGTACACATTTTAACAAAGGTGCCCGAGTCGCAAGGTGAATATTATTACCGAAACGCAAGGTCTGCTCGTTAGTGGCTTGGCAGAATAAAATATCTGTAAATGAACTTCGATTCTCCACAGTGAGAGGCCCCAGCTAGGTTTGCATGAGGTAAGTAGTATGAGGGAACAGACTGCCCTCCAGACTATATTATTGTCGTCTAAATTGTCTTCTGGTGACACAAGCAGAGATTCTGAAAGATGTATGCACTGGATATTCAGATTAGTGAGAAGAAACATCTACAATGTTAAATTCTTTGGTTGCGATGATGGAGTGTGATAGCAAAACCCCCCAGAATTGATAGAGTTCTTCACATCGGTGAACTTGGCGCTCTGTTATTCAGTCACACAATGGGAGTAGCAGCCATTTCGAAGATGAAGCAATTTTCAGAGGAATGTACTCTGCCAGATTACTAGTAGCCATTCTTCTCACGCTGGTTTGGAGTCTGTGGGTCAGGACCTTAGATGGAATTCCAATATCTATCTATTGTGAAATCTGATTAGAAACAGAATTGTGGTTCATAGAAATGTGGCAAGTTGACGCTTGGAATTTCAGGAAGGGGAAAAAAACACAACAGTATTTTAGATAAAATGCTGTAGAAATATGGAGTATTTACCAGATGTATTTACAGGTGATGATGACTGGCTGATTGAGTTGAGGAGAATTTTTCTACAAATTCAATTCAAAGCTGAACTGAAGGAAAAGGTACACCTAATCTAGTTAGAGATTCAAACACTCTTTTTGGTATCCTTCATGAAAAAAGAAGAACCCACAATTGTTTGAAATAACTGGAAACTGACAGGAGTGACTGGCAATCAGGGGAGATATGGCAGCACATCTTAAGACCAGGCCGCATCTAATTGACTACCTACAGAGGCATGCAGAGCCCCCTAGAGGCAACATACACACCTTGTATTCAAAACACATGCTACAATTATGCACTAAAGCCCTAACCTCTGAAAAAAACGGAATGCAAACATAAAATATCAAATGGGAGCAGCTAGCCATAAGGTAAAATCACATTTTTCAGACAGGAGGGAGAGGTGGCAGCACTTCCCAAAGCAGGCTGCATCTGAATGACCACTAGCATAGGTGTGCAGAGCCTAATTATAGACAGGGTACACATCTTGCATTCACAACAGATGCACCTGTCCTGATCTGCTGTCTATAAAAAAAATGTATAAACCATTTTATGGCTAGCTGCTCCCAGGTTATACATTTGCCGTTTTGTTAATTAGTTAGAGGCCAGGGTCCCTTCCAATATGATGGCCTCATTGTGGTGGAAGGGTCCTGTATCGAATACTTGGCATTCCTTGTTGAATTTGTACTTAACACAAATCTGGCTTTGCCTTGGAGAGTTTATGCCACATAATATTAACCACTTAACTACCCTGGCGTTTTATCAACATCGCCAGGGTGGCAGCGCAGCACTATTTTTTGTTGTTGTTTTTTTTTAAATCATGTAGCTAGCCTAGCAATAGCTACATGATTCCCCCCTCCCTGCGGTGTCCCTCCCTATCCTTTGATCGCCGCAGGCGCATTAGCCCGTCCGGAAATCCCGTTCTGAACGGGATTTCCTTTAGGGCTTCCCCCGTCGCCATGGTGACGATCGTGATGATGTCATTGACGTCATCGGCGTCGTTCCATCATCCGGAGTCACAATCCACCCCGCATCGCTGCCTGGCACTGATTGGCCAGGCTGCGCACGGGGTATGCCCCCCGCATACCCCCGTGCACAGCCTGGCCAGTCAGGGCTCCTTTCGCGTTGGGTAGCGGCGGATCGGCGTCGAGCGGCGGTGATCGAATCCCTCACGCAGCTAGCAAATTGCTAGCTGCGTGATTTAAAAAAAAAATTAATAAAATCGAGCGGCGCCCTCCGGCGGTAATGGACGAGCTGAGCTCGTCCATACCGCTAAGGAGGTTAATGACAAGCTGACTTATAAAAACGTCCTGCTAGAGCCTCTTAATGGCTCCAGGATGTTTTTATAAGTCAGACTGTGCTGCTGCCACTGTGCACGTGCACACCCTCGCGCATGCACATGCGCGTGCACGTGTGTGTGCATACACGTGATAATAGGGAGAAAAAAAACACCATAGAAAAAATACACCTTTATTTCAAAATACTATATTGTCACCATACTTTGTACTAGGGACATAATTAAAATCTTGTGATAACCAGAACCAATAGGCAGATAAAATGTGTGGGTTTTATGTACAGTAGCAGTGTTTATATTAAAACTATAGGGGATGAAATTGGAGAAATAGTGTATTTTTTAATTTTTTCCTTGTTTTTCCCTTTAAAATGCATAGAAAATAAAGTAATTACTGGAAACAAATATCAACCCCAAAAAGCCCAATTGGTGGTGAAAAAAACAAGATCTAGATCATTTCATTGTGATTAGTAGTGATTAAGCTATTGGCAAATGAAAGGGATGAGCACTGAAAGGTTCAAGTCGCTCTTGTCAGTTAGGGTAAAAAATGCTTTGGGGTGTAGTGGTTAAACATATAAACACAAATTAAATTTGCATAGACAAACAAAGATGGGAACCTTAACCTTTGTCTGATAAACTCTAGGGCCCTGATTCACAAAGCGGTGATAACTCAGTTATCACGCCTAAAAGACTTTAGGCGTGATAAGCCGTGCAAAGCTGAGTTATCACCGATTTGTGCTGCTGCTCACGCGCGCAAAACTTTGCGCGCGTAGCGCACCTCGCTGCGCGCGCAAAGTCCCATAGGGCTCAATGGACGCTGCGCGCGAAGCACGGTACACTGCGCGCGAAGCACGGTACACTGCGCGCCCAGCGCGGTGCGCTACGCGCGCAAAACTTTGCGCGCGTGAGATCGCGCGAGTTTCTTCTTATCACGCCTAAACTAAGTTTAGGCGTGATAAAGGGCTTTTCACAGGCGTGCAAACACTTTGCACCGCTTTGTGAATCAAGCCCTAGAAGAGGTTACTGGCACTGCAAACAAACAACTCCTGGTGCTCTCACGGAGACTTCTGTACCTGCTGACATATGGTTTGGCCAACTCCTCCAGAGCAACGTGTCAGCTTTGAAGGGTGTCATTACCAGACTGCATTCCATAGAGGTATCACAGGATTCAAGTCAGGGTTCGTAAAAGGCCACTTAACATCAATAGTAACACGCTGCTCTGCACCCTTAGGGCAATCGCTTTCTGAGTTCTGACACCGGGCACGGGCTTCATACTATAATGTTTTAGGTAGGTATTGTTTTCTGTTTAGTTGTGTCATTGTCACAGGCCATCCTGTTGGTACACAAGACATATGCCAGCTAGCAAATCAGAAGAATTGTGGAAGAGAGAGCAGAGAACATAACTAGGAAATAAAGACATAGTTGTCCCCATAACATGCAGTAAATATGCAGGACTGTCCACTGAGGAGATCAGCCCCATACTTGGCCAATGTGCCTCCCTTTTAAAAGAAGTCTGTATAAAAACATTGCATTTTTGCTCTGTAAGGCATTTTGAAGGTGATTTGCTATACAAATTGTATGAGCTAATAGCACATACGGTATATCATATTGTATAAAACTAGCATCTTAACCCCCCCCCCCCCCCCCCCCCACTGTTCTCTGAAGACAGTTTTCTATAGTATTGAGATCAGACAGGAAAATGGACATAAAGTCACTTTGGGAAAACCACAGCGAAGGATGCACTGGAACCACCGTATTGTCATGAGTACGTATTGCTAAAACCACAGACTGGACAGAGGTGACCACAAGTCAGAGTTTAGAACAGACAAATAATGTGATGTCTTCTATAGAGGTGAGGGAAGCTTGGAGTTGTAGAGGGATGGACACACACACACACACAAACCTGTATCTGCAGAGTTAGTAAGCTTTTGCTTCCTAATTTTCTAACATTAGAAAGGGACATTTCTCTGGGTAAAAGCATTAAAGAGAACCCGAGGTGTGTTTAAAGAATGTTATCTGCATACAGAGGCTGGATCTGCCTATACAGCCCAGCCTCTGTTGCTATCCCAAACCCCACTAAGGTCCCCCTGCACTCTGCAATCCCTCATAAATCACAGCCATGCTGTGAGGCTGTGTTTACATCTGTAGTGTCAGTCTCAGCTGCTCCCCCGCCTCCTGCATAGCTCCGGTCCCTGCCCCCGTCCCTTCCCTCCAATCAGCAGGGAGGGAAGGGATGCAGGTGGGGACTGGAGTTCTGCAGGAGGCAGGGAGAGCAGCAGACTGACACTATAGAGATAAACACAGCCAGCTCTGACAAGCTGTTTGTCAGCAGCGTGGCTGTGATTTATGAGGGATTGCAGAGTGCAGGGGGACCTTAGGGGGGTTTGGGATAGCAACAGAGGCTGGGCTGTATAGGCAGATCCAGCCTCTGTATGCAGATAACATTCTTCAAACCCACCTCGGGTTCTCTTTAAGGCAAAAATATGGCAGCAGCACCGCAATATGTACTCGTATGTCCCCATCACACCTCCAGTCATGCCACACCTCTAGTCATGTCATGTTCTACCTGTGCTACCACAACCCCAGTCACACCTCACCACACCCTCAGCCACACCAACCGCAACTCTAGCCACACCCATCACACCCTCAGCCACACCCCCAGTCACAGCCCACCACATCCCCAGTCCCGCCCAATCACATCCCTGGGCACAACCAACCACACCCCCAGGCACAACCCACCTAGAAAATAGCATTACAAAGGTTTTTTTTTAATCTTTTCATTTTTACATTATAAAACACAAAAAACAACAACAACAACAAAAAAAAACAACAACCCGCAAAACACAAAATACCAGTCCGTAAAGTTGTAAAAAAAATATTATAAAAAAAAACAAAAAAACTGAAAATGAGTTTGACTGAAACCTGCTTTACAAAGTGAAGGCATGATTTCACCTGTGGCCCTGAATCTCACGGCAGCCATTTCCACAGAGCAGCATTGATTGAATTTTCCTCTTTTATCCCTTATCTTTGGAAATGTCTGATATTCACAAGGAGAAGATTAGTGGAGAAGAGCATTTATATGAAGAGCGGCCTTAGCTTTCCTTTCCTATGCACATTTTAATAAAAGCGCCGGAGTCTCCAGGTGAATATTATTACTAAAAAGCTAGGATGGCTCATTAGGGCCTATTCCAGACTCAAATATCTTAAAGGACAACTATCACGAAAAATTGTAAAATGTAAAATGCATCTGCAAAGAGTTTGTATGTTCTCTCCGTGTCTGCGTGGGTTTCCTCCGGACACTCCGGTTTCCTCCCACATTCCAAAAACATACGGATAAGTTAATTGGCTCCCCCTAAAATTGGTCCTAGACTACAGTACTTACACTACATAGTATAGACATATGGCAATGGTAGGGAGAAGATTGTGAGCTCCTTTGAGGGACAGTTAGTGACAAGATATATATACACTGTACAGCGCTGCGTAATATGTCGGCGCTATATAAATACTAAATAATAATAATAATAATAATGTGTGTGCACATGTATTAAACAGGGATTCTCCAAGACTACAATGCACTATAAATTAGTTTTTTTCCCTGCATTCATGTCAATTACAGTAAGCAGTAAAAATCTGACAGATCCCACAGGTTTTGGACTAGTTCATCTTATCATGTGGGGGAGGGGGGTGTTTCTCAGGGGTTTTTTTTACTCTTATTTTCAGAAGCACATACTGAACAGCAGTTGCTCAGTCCAACTGCCAAAATAATGTGCAAATGAGTAGGTAGGCTGGCTGGCTGGCTGGCATTATATACAGGTCATTTTCATAACATGCTTTTCTAAGGCTGGTTTCACAGTGGGACGTTACAGGCGCACGTTAGAGCAGCCTGTAACGCACCCCACCGCACAGCAATGAAAAATCAATGGGCTGTTCACAGTGCCCACTGCCCACGTTGCGTTACATTGTAACGCAGCACGTCCTGATAACGTACTGCATGCAGTACTTTACACGCAGCGAAGCCGCGTTAGACTGTTTGCACATGCTCAGTACGGGTGTTTTTTTTTATTTTGGGGGCGGAGAGGAGGCGGGGAGAGGCCGCTACATAGCCAGGCATATGGCTACTTAATATTCACTGCACTTGCAGTGTTTTCTTCTTGGAGCGGCCGCTGATTGGCTGGCGGGACCACGTGATGCAGAGAGCTCCGCTTACGTGGTCTCCGCAGTGCCTCCGACAGAGCAGGCGCACCAAGAGCTGCTTGTAACGCGTAACCACCAGGCGTTGCGTTAGGGGCACGTTATGCGACCTTAACGTCTCCTAAAATGCAACGTCCTGGTGTGAAACCAGCCTAAAGGTTAACCACCACCTTTTGACCGCCTAACACCGACTGGTGGCCACAAGGTGGGTCCCCCAGGACTGCGTAACGCCGATTGGCTTCAAGTCCTGGGGGAGGGGATTGCAGGGGATCACGCCCGCCGATGCATGCGCATCTCTGCTGAGTGACGGAGCGGAGCTCCATGGTAAGCCTGCCAAGCACCGATCGCAGCTTCCAGGCTATTAACTGTTAACCCCCAACCCCCCCTCCCCCCCCCCCCCCCACACACACACACACACACACACACACACACACACAAAAGGAATGTTTACATTTGTACAGCGTTGTGATGTACTGCAGTGCTGTACAGGGGACACTTAGCTGTCCCTCCAGGCGGCCTACTGCAAAATCCCTCTCATAGGGCTCGATTCACAAAGCGGTGCAAAGTGTTTGCACGCTGGTGAAAAGGCCCTTATCACGCCTAAACTCACTTTAGGCATGATAAGAAGAAACTCGCGCGAAGTTACGGCGCGTACGCGCGTAAGTGCGCGCGCAGCACCCGACGCTTCGCGCGAAGCTCCTATTAAGCCCTATGGGACTTTGCGCGTACGCCCGGTAACTTCGCGCGAAGAGCAGGAAAAAGCGGTGATAACTCAGTGGTGAAAAGGTCATCGCGCCTAAAGTCTTTTAGGCGTGATAACTGGGTTATCACCGCTTTGTGAATCAAGCCCATAGACTGATGCCTATAAGAGGAGGGGAAATCATCCGAACCCCGCCTAGGGCCAATTTCGGGGGGGGGGGAGGTTAACTATTAGTTTGTTTTTTTTTAAAAGGGCTCTTTTTTAATAAAAAAACAACTAATGATCGCAGCAGTGATCAGAGCCTACCAACAGAAAGCGTTGGTGGGCAGAAAAGGGGGGGGGGTTCATTTGGGTGATAAGTTGCATGATTCTGCAGCAAGCTGGTAAAGCTGCAGAGCCCTGTATTAAAAAAAAAATCCAAATATCTAGGGGGGGGGGGGGTGTAAGCCTGTTGTCCTTGAGTGGTTAAAGGAACTACTAAGAATGCCCTGTGAGGAGATGGACTAGTCCAAAACCTGTCAGATTTGTCAGACGTTTACTGCCAGGTATAAGTGGCAGTAACATAGGGGAAAATTAATTTATGGTGCATTTTACTCTGGGAGAATTGTACATTTTATACAGTATACATGTATTTTATTTTTCTTTATTGTTTGCAACAATGGTCCTTTAAATGATCTATAGTTCTCCACAGTGTGAGGCCACATGTATGTATGTATCAGGTATGTAGAGTGAGCGAACAGACTGACCTATTTTAATTATTGTTTCCTAAATGGGTTTTTCTGGTGACACAAGAGATTCAGAGAGATGTATGTAATAGATATTCAGATCAGTGTAAGGAAACCTATGATAGATTACATTTCTTGGTTGCATTGATGGTGTTTGATAGCAAAACACCTCAGAATGGATGAAATTGCAGAAAGGAAGAGACGGTGAGCCTGGTGTCCCATTATTCAGTCACACAGTGGTGGGAGGCGGCCATTTTGTGAGATGACACCATTTTCATGGGAATGCACTGCTGAATTACTAGTAACCATTCTTCTCATGCTGGTTTGGAAAATGTAGGCCAGGACCTTAGATGGAATTCCAATATCTATCTATTGTGCAATCAGATTACAACACTATTGCAGTTCATACAAACCTAACAAATATACAGTTGGTGTTTCAAAACTATATTTTAAAAAAATGTAGCCGGTGTGTTACATAGCATGCCACAGCAGTATGGACTTTGCATAATGATTTATATAGAGAGATGGGCAATTAAGTGAAAATTGAATTGTGTAGGTTTTCATGTATTCTTGCAATCTGCTCCATTAATGTGGTCACAGACATATGGACTCCTATTCAATTAACTTTTCTCCAGCGTTTTCTCACAGGAGGTGTTTTCATACCTTATCAATGAAGTAAATTAAATTGGGCAGCACAGTGGCGTAGTGGTTAGTGCTCTCTCGCCTTGCACCTCTAGGGCCCTGGCTTTGAATCTCAGTCATGGCACTATCTGCAAGGAGTTTGTATGTTCTCCACGTGTCTGCATGGGTTTCCTCTGGGCACTCCGGTTTCCTCCCACACCCCAAAAACATGCAGGTAAGTTAATTGGCTTCCCCTAAAATTGGATACATACATTACATAGACATACAGTATGACTATTATAGGGAATAGACGGTGAGCCCCTCTGAGGGACAGTTAGTGACAAGACAATATACCCTGTACAGAGCTGCGGAAGATGTTGACACTATATAAATAATAATAGATAATAAATACCTTTCACAGCCCTCAGCAAGCAGATAAGTTTGAGATTGCTGAGACACCAAAGTGCGTCCCTCCATCCCCCCCACCCCAGCTGTCACACACTGATTGCTAATAGACTAAGAGGTGCCCCAGGGCCCCCCCATCCCCTCATCTCTAGTTATCTGGCTTGCAGTCACTGCCATGTATCCCCTTCTCTTATTTCTCTCAGCTTCAAACACATTAACTGAGTGAGTTGTGCTCCCCCTCCTACACTGCGCCCTGAGGCTGGAGCCTCTCTCGCCTCTGCCTCGGCCCGGCCCTGATTGCATTCCTACATGCTTGCTAGTAGTGATGATCATCATCTGCTAATTACGATTAGCACAAAATGTAGCGTACGTTTTTGCAATTATGGCTATACGTAATTATGAATTTTGGATTTACAAATTTATTTAGTGTAATCCATTCATAATTTTGAGTAATTTTTGCGTAATTTTCACGTAATTTTGTGCTGACTTTAGCGGGTAATAGCAAAGCCCTCCCACATTAAAAAAACATTTTTTCTTTGCATTTTTAAAATCTATTCCTGCCTCCTGCCCCCCCCCCTGCAGTGGCAGCAAGAATGAGAGTTACAACAGTGAGTAGAGAACAGCTAATAGATTTACACAAAAAAGCAAGCTCATGGCATATGCAATACTGTCCCCTGAGGAAATCAAAGCTTCCTTATCCCCCTCCAGTTTTCTGCTTCAGATTCACAAGTAGTCCATACACAAACATCAAGCGCTGCTGTGGTGTTGCAGGATGCCCTCATTACTCCCTCAGAAGTGTCACCAGCTCTTCAACCCCCACAGTGCATCCCATTGTGTGTTCATGTTATAAATTCCACTAATGTTCATCAGATTGGTCAGGACATCATATAAAATAATTATTTTATTCTAAATGCATTTTAATTGGAGTAATAAGAAAAAAAATTGAAAAAAATATTTTTCAGCTTTCAACTATTATAGTTTTAAAATAAAATGTTCTACTGCGGATAAAACCCAAACATCTGCCCATTTGTCCCAGCTATTGCGACGTTTAACCACTTAATGACATGCTGACTTATTAAAAAAAAACATCCTGCAAGAGCCTCTTAAACTATAAAAAAAACTATAGGGGATGAAATTGGAGAAATAGTGTATTTTTTTCATTTTTTTCCTTGTTTTTCCCTTTAAAATGCATAGAAAATAAAGTAATTACTGAAAACAAATATCAACCCCAAAAAGCCCAATTGGTGGTGAAAAAAACAAGATATAGATCATTTCATTGTGATTAGTAGTGATTAAGCTATTGGCAAATGAAAGGGATGAGCACTGAAAGGTGAAAATCGCTCTTGTCCGTGAGGGTAAAAAACGCTTTGGGGTGGAGTGGTTAAAGGAGTCATCAGGCATAATAAAACATAGCTGATTTACTTACCTGGGGCTTCTTCCAGCCCCTTTAAGCTGTCTGTCCCACGCTGACAGCTCCGTTCTCAGCCGCCATCCCGGTGGCCCCGCATGGTGCAGAGGTCGACCTCGCCAACACAGTAATGGAGGTTGGCCTCTGTACATGGCTGGCGGTTGTGATCAAAGATGCGGTGTCTGACATGTCAGCTGCAAGGGGCTGGAGGAAGATCAGCTATGTTTTATAATGCCTGATGACTCCTTTAAGAGGGCATCTGTATAGATAGCATCTACCTTTTCTCTTCCATCACTCATCTGGCCTTCAAAGACACAATTTTCTTACAGTGTGGTGATTCAACAGTAAAAAGACATAAAGTCACTTTCAGATTCTCAGAAAACCACAGAGAAGGATGCACAGAAACCACCATATTGTCCCAAGTAAATACTGCTAAACCACAAATTGAACAGAGCTGACCACAAGGCAGAGACTGGATCAGACGAGTAATGCAGTGTCTTCTTGTAGAGGTAATCGGAGCCTGGAGGTATAGGGAGAATGACACACACACACACACACACACACACACACACACACACACACACACACACACACACACACACACACTATACAGACACACTATACAGACACACTATACAGACACAAAACACAACACCACATAGACACACACTACACACACACACTATACAGACAACACACACACACACACACACACACACACACACACACAGACACACACACAGACACACAGACACACTATACAGACACACAGACACACTATACACACACACACACAGACACAGACACACTATACAGACACACTATACAGACACACCATACACACACAAACACAACACCACATAGACACACACTACACACACACAAACTATACAGACACACTATACAGACACACAAACACACCACCACATAGACACACGCACATACATACACACACACACCATATACACACTACACACAACACATACACACACAAACACAACACCACATAGACACACACACACACACTATACAGACACACTATACAGACACACAACACACACACACACCATACACACACAAACACACCACCAACCACATAGACACACGCACATACACACACACACACACACCATACACACACGACTACACACAACACATACACGACTACACACAACACAACACATACACATAGCCACACACTACACGCAACACACAACACATACACACACACACACCACCACCACATAGCCACACACTACACGCAACACACACACACACACACACACACACACACACACACACACACACACACACACACACACTATACAGACACACCACACACACACACACACACACTATACAGACACACCACACACACACATACACACACACACACACCTGTCTGCACAGTTAGCAGCACACGTCTGAAACCACAATCTTCCCTCCCCAAGTAGGCCGACACGTCTTACTGAAAGCACAGACGTCTGAGATTGCAACACAACATAAAAATATAATGGATTGCTTTGAGCAGCTCCTTGTTGCATGCAAGAAGCCAAGGAAGATAGCTGGAAGAAGCCCTAATCTTTTACAGGATGTCCATTTTAATAAAAATTTCATTTTAGTATTGAAAAGCGATAAGGCGGGGTTAGAGCATCTGCTATTTTTTTCATTGCCTTCCCAGTCTCTCCCCCGAGTCTACGCTGGGGAGATTCCCCCTCAATCTCCTTCCCTAACAACAGACGGCAAATATATATATATATATATATATATATATACAGTGGTGTGAAAAACTATTTGCCCCCTTCCTGATTTCTTATTCTTTTGCATGTTTGTCACACTTAAATGTTTCTGCTCATCAAAAACCGTTAACTATTAGTCAAAGATAACATAATTGAACACAAAGTGTAGTTTTAAATGATTGTTTTTATTATTTAGTGAGAAAAAAAAACTCCAAATCTACATGGCCCTGTGTGAAAAAGTGATTGCCCCCCTTGTTAAAAAATAACTTAACTGTGGTTTATCACACCTGAGTTCAATTTCTGTAGTCAGCCCCAGGCCTGATTACTGCCACACCTGTTTCAATCAAGAAATCACTTAAATAGGAGCTATCTGACACAGAGAAGTAGACCAAAAGCACCTCAAAAGCTAGACATCATGCCAAGATCCAAAGAAATTCAGGAACAAATGAGAACAAAAGTACTGTAATTGAGATCTATCAGTCTGGTAAAGGTTATAAAGCCATTTCTAAAGCTTTGGGACTCCAGCGAACCAAGTGAGAGCCATTATCCACAAATGGCAAAAACATGGAACAGTGATGAACCTTCCCAGGAGTGGCTGGCCGACCAAAATTACCCCAAGAGTGCAGAGAAAACTCATCCGAGAGGCCACAAAAGACCCCAGGACAACATCTAAAGAACTGCAGGCCTCACTTGCCTCAATTAAGGTCAGTGTTCATGACTCCACCATAAGAAAGAGACTGGGCAAAAACGATCTGCATGGCAGATATCCAAGGCGCAAACCACTTTTAAGCAAAAAGAACATTAAGGCTCGTCTCAATTTTGCTAAAAAAAATCTCAATGAATGGCAAGACTTTTGGGAAAATACCTTGTGGACCGACGAGACAAAAGTTGAACTTTTTGGAAGGTGCGTGTCCCGCTACATCTGGCGTAGAAGTAACACAGCATTTCAGCAAAAGAACATCATACCAACAGTAAAATATGGTGGTGGTGGTGTGATGGTCTGGGGTTGTTTTGCTGCTTCAGGACCTGGAAGGCTTGCTGTGATAGATGGAAACATGAATTCTACTGTCTACCAAAAAATCCTGAAGGAGAATGTCCGGCCATCTGTTCGACAACTCAAGCTGAAGCGATCTTGGGTGCTGCAGCAGGACAGTGACCCAAAACACACCAGCAAATCCACCTCTGAATGGCTGAAGAAAAACAAAATGAAGACTTTGGAGTGGCCTAGTCAAAGTCCTGACCTGAATCCTATTGAGATGTTGTGGCATGACCTTAAAAAGGCGGTTCATGCTAGAAAACCCTCAAATAAAGCTGAATTACAACAATTCTGCAAAGATGAGTGGGCCAAAATTCCTCCAGAGCGCTGTAAAAGACTCGTTGCAAGTTATCGCGAGCGCTTTATTGCAGTTATTGCTGCTAAGGGTGGCCCAACCAGTTATTAGGTTCAGGAGGCAATTTCTTTTTCACACAGGGCCATGTAGGTTTTCAGTTTTTTTTTTCTCACTAAATAATAAAAACCATCATTTAAAACTGCATTTTGTGTTCAATTATGTATATATATATATATATATATATATATATATATATATATATATATATATATATATATATATATATATATATATCTCAATCCAATAATAATTATAATAAATTACAAATAAACACAAATTATTGTAGTTTGACTTTTTAAAGTGGTATTATACTTAAATTTCATCTATGATCTGAGGCTGGGAACACACTAGGCAGAAACGCTAGCGTTGCAGGAAATGCACATAATGCAAGTCAATGGGCCGCATGATAAAACACACATGTTCACGTTCTGCAATGTGCATTTACAAAAACGCTGATCTTGTTGCAAATTTTTTCAAAACACATCTAAAACACACATATATGAACGTCAATGGCGACACAGAGGTATTATGTTTTAGTGCATTTTTTTATGTATTTTTTTTTTTTAAACTGTTGACTTCCTAGTGATTTGCATAAAAAAAGCATGCAAAACATATGTGCGATATATATATGCGAACTGCAAATGCATTAAGACGCATGAAAAACACAAGAAAAAAGCATGTGTGGAACAAAAATGCAAAACGCAAATTCACAGAAAATTCACGGTAAAAGCACTAAAAACGCACAAGCGCATATGCAGCAAAACGTTACATTTCCCGCACTGCCTAGTAGGGATGCTCAACGCATTCCGCGGAATTCCGTTTTCCGCAATTCCGGCCGGAATTTGGTGGTTGCATTCCGTCGCATTGGAACGGAATTGCTATAGCGGAAATTCCGCGGAGCGATGCGTAATTCCGGCGGAATGCGGATTTTTTTAAGCCAATCACAAAGAAGCCCTTGGAAGAAGCTTAAAGTGATAACAACAGGATTTCTTCATGAAAATAGCAATTTCTGCACCAATCAGAGGCTTACAAAAACCACCCAAACGGATTTCTGCATGAAAATCGGAATTATTTCAGCACCAATTACAGTCGTAACAAAAAACAATCAATCCTATGTTAGCAACCAGCTCCCTAGCTATCTCACCTATCCCAACCATTTTGTCCCATAGCCTACGCGACACCTCCTGCAGCACCAAAACCACCGCCATGGGACCACCACCAGGTCCCATAGCCTACGCGACACCTCCTGCGGCGCCAAAACCACCGCCATGGAATCACCGCCAGGTCCCAAAGCTTACGCGACACCTCTTGCGGTGCCAAAACCACTGCCATGGGATCACCGCCAGGTCCCAAAGCTTACAGGACACCTCCTGTGGCGCCAAAAAACGACCGCCATGAGACCACCGCCAGGTCCCAAAGATTGCGCAACACCTCCTGCGGCACCAAAACCACTGCCATGGGTCCACCGCTAGGTCCCAAAGCTTACACGACACCTCCTGCGGTGCCAAAACGACCGCCATGGGACCACCACTAGGTCCCATGGCTTAAGCAACACCTCCTGCGGCGCCAAAACGACTGCCATGGGACCACCGCTAGGTCCCATGGCGTAAGCGACACCTCCTGCGGCGCCAAAACGACCGCCATGGGACCACCGCTAGGTCCCATGGTGTAAGCGACAACTCCTGCTGCAAAAGAAGTAAAATAAATTTTAAAAAATTTAATAAAAAAAATAAAATTACCGGTGGAACAGCCACTAGGTCCCATGGGCTACCATTTAGCAAAAACAAGGTTTCATTTGCGATTACTTTAATTTTTGCGCCGAAATTGGTAACGGAATTTAGCGCTGGCAGAATTCCGGAATTCCGGCAGAACGGAATTTGCTCTTTCCGATCATCCCTACTGCCTAGTGTGTTCCTACCCTAAAGTTTTAAACACAGCATAAAAAAAACAGCTAAAACCATCTATTTTTCAAGGAACTGTACAGAAAGATACTGGTAGGTACTGAAAATAAATACTTTTTGCCCAATATACTGCAAAATAAGGCT
This sequence comes from Hyperolius riggenbachi, assembly GCF_040937935.1. NCBI lineage: Eukaryota > Metazoa > Chordata > Amphibia > Anura > Hyperoliidae > Hyperolius > Hyperolius riggenbachi. The sequence continues at coordinate 69,365,962 of NC_090646.1, read as the reverse complement.
ACTAATAGTGGGCGTCCGCTATTTATCAGACGGCCTCATTTCGCACCATTGCAGCTATTTATACAGGCACCTATGGCGGTGCCCGGGAAAGTTTGTTTTATTGGCGGTGGGTCGGTGGGTTAAAGTGTACCTGAGACAACAAAAAGAAAGAATTTAAACGTACCTGGGGACTTCCTCCAGCCCCCTCCAGGTTGTTGGCGCCCTTGTCGGCCTCCTCCTCCACCTTGATCTTCTGCTTGCAGTCCCGGTAAATCCTTCAGTCGCCGTGTACGGCGCATGCGCGGTCCGGCCATTCCCGGTGACAGGAGCACGATGGGCGCACTTGCGTGGCGACTGAAGGATTTACCGGTACGGAAAAAGTAAAAAAAAAGTTTAAATAAAATACGTATAGCACAATTTTTTATATCTAATCTGAATGAATAAACCATTGTGTATTTTAATATCAAATTTCTTTAAAGCTACTTAGAATTTTGTGCAGATACAGGAAAAATAAGCGTACGCAGCAGAAAATGACAGCAGAGACAGATAAGATGTCCCCTTAGTGAATACAGCATAAAGCTGCCTCTGCTCAATTAGTCACCACCCGTGCTTTCCTTGTCACTCCGCTCTCCATTGGCTCGCTAAGCTCCTGGGATGACGAGACGCTCTCGCTTTCTCCCAGTAGGCAAGTCCATCCACAAGAGACTCATGGAGGAGGTCCAGCTGGAATTAAAGTGGGTCACTGGGATGGCGTTCCTGTTACCGGCTATGATCATCCAGTTGGCACCATTTTTACATTCCGCAGGCGTTGAGAACAAACTAGAAGTGGAGAGGTCAGTTATACAATTGTCCTCGTTTTCTCCATCACAGAGATATGGAGGAATGACCTCCAATGCCAGGATTTCAATACATATAGGGAAATCTTGCTCCCAGGCGGGTACATCTTCAGCACTGCGCATTTAATATTGGCTGCATGCACTTGGAATTTTCCGACATACAATCGTAATATAATATGTGCCCACGCAGGAGATAAAAGTTTCTTCTGACACAATTTGATTCCTCAATTGACACTTAGTAGTAAAAAGAACAACAATCTACGCATGGGAAATTGAGGCGAAAAGGAGAAGGTGGTCAAAACAGATCATTTAGCTGTGTATAAATTACCTCCTTGTCAGCCAATCGACCATCTGATTCGATTATTATAATTCAGTGCCACCAAGAGCAATCCCGATCGACAATGCAACTAATTCGGAATGAAATTAGATGCATATATTGTTCAAACATGCTGCAAGATGTAGGACTGACATGCTCGACAGGGTGCGCGGTGATATCGGGACTGCTAGCCTGAAAGGAGCCTTCACACCGGGGGGACGGTAAGCTGGCGGAGGCAGCATCACAAGGCCAATTCCCAAGTGATTTCATGTTGAAATCGATTGGGAATCAAGCTGTTGTATGGGCAGGCGGCAGATCTCTCTTCGATCAGATTCAGTAAGAGAGAGATCTGTCTCTTGTGTGATCTGCTCATACAGTTTGATGTATGGGCACCTTTAAGGCTCTTTCACAGTGGGACGTTGCGTTTGATGCGACGTTAAGGTCGCACAACGTGCCCCTAACGCATCGCATGTTAGTTTTGAAGTTAAACGTTGTATTTAACTGCGTTATGCGTCTCTTGATGCGCCGTTTTCGTCGCATACTGACAGAACGAAAACGGCGCATGCGTCACATTTAAAAAAAAAATCAAAAACATTACTGAGCATGTGCCAACAGTCCAACGTAGTTAATAACGCATATAACGCACAACATACAACACTTTCTAAATGTTGCTACACGTTACACACAACGCAATGTCGCACAGACTTTGTATTGCTGTGCGTTAGTCTGCGTTATTTCTTTTTAGAATGTGCGACTTTAACGTCGCACTGTGAAAGCAGCCTTAGGGCGCCCTACATAGCCGCATCGCACCGCAGGTGTGCTGAAACACATGCACGCCAGTGGAACAGTTTCCACTGCGTGCATGGTGTGCGGAGCGGTGCGATCCGATAATCTGCAGCATGCAGATTTTCGCATGCCCGCATCCGCCCGCAGCTGCATCCTATCTCCTCAATACACTTCCGCATCGGGAGATGCGGAAGTGATGCGGCCAGCGGCGGAAGTGATGCGATGCGCCTGTGTAGCCACACTCGCATCACTTCGCTAGTGGAAACGAGCCCTAAGTGTACTTTATTATTACTTGTAAAGATGCTTACTGCCTATTTCCTGCACTCCTTTCTATAAAGGGACCTAAACACCTGTACAAGGAAAAAAAATTAAATGAACTTTCACGTAAGGAAGGTTTGTAATAGAGATTGCCATCGGGTGGGGGGCGGGGGTTGAGGTGAGTGTCAATACTTAGGGCAGGGATGTCAAACTGGTCCTTTGAGGGGTCAAGGTCCTCACACATTTTTGGGACAGCTCAAATTAATTGAATGGTCTGAGTCAGGAAAGGTGTGGTCCATCAGGTAGATGATGGGAAAAAGGAGAGGGAATCGGCACTGCTGCTAATGCTTTTTATTCCAGAGTGCAGTAAACTTCAATATCCATTGTGCAATACGGCAAATCTTCAAAGTGACACGTCACATAAATCAATCAAGGATACATGTGGAAACATACCATACTGAGAAGGTGGCGCAGTAATGGTGGGTGCTGGGCACAGATAGCCTTACACCCGTTTCACGCCAAAATGCGCTTCTACGGAGGCTGCCATCAGGTAGAACACCCTCCTCTCTTTCTCCGTCCATCCTAAACACTGGCATAGATCTGGCCCTCCAGGCCTGGAGTTCAACACCTGTGCTTGATAGGTGCACAACCAATAATGTCCTGTTAACACATTAACCCCTTAACACCTCCCCTTTCTTATCTCTAAAAATAAACACTCTGGACTGCCATAGGTCAGTGCAGCCCAAGTTTATTTAAACTTACAACCTTATTTTAATATAAAACAATATAAACAATTATAACTTTGTATAACAAGAAACTTTATAACCGTTGCAAAGCAAGGAGTTCCGGAGGTAAATAACACCGATGAATGAATCATCGTCAGGAAAAGTACCTTGGGCATGCAGTCATACTCTGGCCCCCAGCCGCAACTTCGACTCGGGGACAGCGGCATGCCCCTTTTAAACCGCATTTGTTACGACGCCTCTTAACATGAGGAAATCACCCGTGAGAAGTCCTCTAACCGTTTTTTTACCTCCCTTCTCCGGAAACCTTCCCCCGCCAGCTGCAATGACGAAGAACTCCAACATCCTATATGGGCGGATGGGTGGGCACTTTGTCTGACCTGCTTCTCCCTAATGGCCGACTTCTCATTCCTTTTCCTGCCCAGGGCCAAACTCCTCCCTTCCTGTTCTTTGCCTGGGCCAAATGATTCCCAGCTCCTCCCTTCCAACCGAAGCCCGGGAAAACCCTGCCATGCCAAAATTAACCCCTAACTCCCTGTCCATATGGCTTGCCCTATCATGTGTGGCCCTCCTAAGCTGTGTTCCTCTGGGCCTTGCTTTAGGGGGATGCTCCTCTAACCGTCCATTCATCATCTTCACCACCACCTGCACTCCCGGACATTGCAATGCATGCTGGGAGATATAGTGCGTCAATATGAGTACATCGTACGTCAGTAATACAGATACCAAAAGAGAAGCTGACCTGGATTGGTCCACTAAACTTGTCCTCACAGAAGCAAATTTAGCATGTCTAGAAAATCATAGCTGGCTGCAGTTTCAACTAGACATGTCATTTTTAAAAATATTAAAATACAAAAAGGTGGCATAATAGGGACACATGCATTAACATTTCTTTTTTCAACTTGAGAAGATAGACAAATAGTTCAGAGCAGGGCCAGAATTCCGGAAAGGCATCAAAGGCTTGGACCTTGGGCGGCTGAGGGGCCACCTGAACATTAAATTGGGGTTGCTACTTGCTACATATCTAAAAGGAGGCTGGAGGCTCACCCACATCCCCTGTCTGACCCACACCCTGAACCTGGTGGTGCAGAAATTCCTGTGCACCTACCGGGGGATAGTCTTTTGGGAGCGGCAAGGCGAACCGTGGGTCATTTTTGCCACTCGGGTAGTGCCACAGCATCCCTGGAAGTTGTGCAGCTGGAGCTGAACCTCGCACGGCACCGGCTCATTATTAATGTTGCAACGTGATAGAACTCTACCCTGGCCATGTTGGAGCATCTGGTTGAGCAGAGGCAGACTGTCAACCAGTACCTGGCAAATGCCACCGTGGCCACCACCTTGTATGGTACCAGCACCACCCACCTCCCGCCCCTCATCCCCAGTGCTGATTGGGGAAAAATGCAGCAGGTGTGCTTGTTGCTGGCTCCCTTCCTGGAGGCCACCAATATGGTCAGCCGGGACCATGCATCGGTGTGTGAGTGGGTGCCCCTGGTTTGCATGCTGGACAGGGCCCTCTATGCTCTGCTGGAAGTGGGAGAGACAGCCTTGTTTCAGCAGGAGCAGCAGCCACCTGCACAGTCCACCTCTGCGGCAGGAGGAGGAGGTTGAGGACTTGGAGTTGGAGGTCCCTGACCTTGAAGATGAGGGGGCACAGCCAGGGCCGGATTTGTACTTCTTACCGCCCAAGGCCGACTATTACCAGCCGCCCCAACCGAAACCGTATCCTACCACCTCTCTCCACACACACAGACACCCAAAAAATTTTGGGCCGATGGTGTCCACTATTGCGGCTAGTGCTGAGGTCTTCATGGCAACGTGAAGTGAATCAATCGCGTCACACCGGGGAACTGGTCAATCAAGTGATCTACAGGTGATGGGCGTGGTGGGAGCCATCCACCACACACACAGTCAAAAGTGGCTCACAATTGGACAATGGGTGGGGTCAGCAACATGTAAAACTGAGGCCTGTACCCACTGCTGTCTCCAGGGTAACAGCGCTGGCCAATCAATAATTAAGAAATGGGTACTGTGAGAGGCTGCCTTCTGTATTCTGTAATATTTGCTGTTGCTGCCCCTGGTCCTTTCATCCCCCACATCAAGTACGTGAGAACCGGCCTTCTGTAACTGCCTGCAGCTGCTGCTCTGTCATTGGACAAGGTCTGACTTTTTGCTAGTCACACACTGTTCACAAACGTTTGGTTAACGGACTGCAGCTGCCTGTACCACAGCACAGGCAGATGCCAGCTGGTACTAATAGTGCAGTTATCCTGACCACTTTCATTTGTTTGGACACTTGCAAATAATGCCCACTGTCTGCAGGCCGCCCCTTGTTTACCTGGTGCCCTAGGCCATGGCCTATGTGGCCTTCCCAGAAATCCGGCCATGGGCACAGCCGAGTGCAGCAGCAGTGGTGCGGGGGTGGAGAGAGCAGGAGGAAGCTCAGGAGTCAGAGGAGGAGGACAGCACTGTCAGCTCTGGGGGGTGCCAATGATGAGTCAGCAGAGATGGCGTCCCTTTTCCCCATAACAGCGCACATGCTGCAGTGCCTGCGCAGTGACCCAAGGGTGAAGCAGATGCGTGCTCTGGAGGCCATCTGGATCACCCTGATGCTAGACCCCCGGAGCTGAAGGGGAAGTTGGCCCAGTTTCTGCCTGTAGGAGGATACCCTGTGCGCCGAATAAGGGAGTTGCAGCTGAATCTGTTTCAGCGCCCGGAGAAAGCCTTCCCCCAGCCTTCCTTCCTTCCACCTTCCCCCAACCTCCCCCCGCCCACTGTCACAGTCCAGCCGGCACAGCAGCAGGTGCCTGCGTCCAGGCGCAGCAGCAGGCTCACAACAAACCTGCTGTCTCTCACAAAGGCGCTCTACGTCATCCGGGTCAGGTGCTGGTTCTGACTTTGAGAGTCGGATGTTGCTGCAGGCACCTCCTCTGTATATCTGGGTATCCGGATCCAAATTAAATTCAGATTTTAAAAAGGGGTACTCCGAGCACCCCTGGGCGCTGCTGCACAGAAAAGGGCCACCACTACATACTTGGCCTAGGCGCACAAAAAGTATAAATCTGGCCTTGGTTCAGAGATTGATTTTTTTTTCTTTCAATTTAAAAAAAGCTTGGAGTCATCCAAAAAATGGCATCCTCCTTTTCTGTCCTTAAAATTGATTACTATTTGATTGACTAATTAATCATTTTCATGTTGAATTGCAGCCGCAAAAAATAGTTCCAAAAAAGGGGGTCAGATGATAAGTCTCCTAAACAATTTAATTACTTTATAATAGTACAATTACAGAGGCTTTAAAAGTAAATATGAATAATAAAATTAATACAGCATATGACACAGTTTAAGAAATGCATTTTTTAATAAACAAAAAAGTTTATTAAAAAGCAGCGTCTTCTGCTATTAAGTGTAGGGGTTTATAGCTCTCACCTCGGTCATATAGCGAGGAAATGTTGGTGAACTTGCAGTGAGATTCTTGCCGCAGCAGGTTTGCCCATGCAGAGAAAACGTTTTTTTTTTTTTTTAAAGGAAACTCTGGGTGAAAAACTGATGAGATAAACAATTGTTTTTCTTTTTTAAAATCCCTCAATTGTATTTTATTTTTAAATCTACTTTCTAAGTTTTTACTGTTACATTGCCTCTGCTAAATGACACGTGCATTGAAGTATGCCAGAGCTAAAATCTATGAACTATTTACCCTTTTTGTATCTATTTCCTGCTCTCAAAAGCCATTTTCTGCCAGAAAGTGTTTTATGGCTCTAATTTCTTATCAGTGAGGGTTATGCTATAGTCCAACCCAGTCCCAAACCAGAGAGAAACTGTCCCTTGCATGATTTTTAATTCTTTCAGGCACAGAAAAAAAGGAACACAGCATAGTTATTTGTGTGCTTCTTCAGAACTTTATGTCAAAAATAGTTTATTGGTAGAAAAATATGTAACAAACACCCCTCTGATACACCCTAACCCCTAAAAACAACAAGGACACGGGCATCCATTTACAGGAGTACTCCTGGTACACACAATCGGACACTCAATCCACATACACTACAGATTTAGATCAAACGATCTGTTATACTGCATGTGCCTGTGATTTGCTGAATTGGAACAGGAATCTCTTTCCACATCAAACTTAGGACAGTCCAGATATTGACAGATATATTTCTGCTCTAAAGCATATCCGCAGTCCTAGATGAATTCATGTGCATAAGAACAGTCCTTGCTCCATACAAGCCCTCCGGCAAGTAGCTCCGCAGACAGCACTCAGTGCATATATCATTCCAATGTAACTAGATCTCTCCAGGCTATTGCCCCCTCAGATTATTGAAAGGTCAGGTTACCTTCTCCTCCTGGAAAAGAGCTCCTCTCCAGGAATCAACTCACCACAGCGTCCCGCGGGTCACACTGTGCAAACATGTCTATCTCATCATGTCACGTCCCACCTCTTGTATCACTATTGCGAAAAATTGTAAAAATGAAAACACATACGTATAAGAAGTATGTTTGTCCTAGAGTAAGATGCAATATACATGTTTTTCCAATGTTGCTTTCACTTACAGTAGATAGTTATAGTCTGACAGGGTTTGAACTAATCCTCATTGCGGATTCTCAGTATTATCTTTGTGCTTTGTATAAATACTCCCTGTAAGGAATCTATACAAAGATATCAGTCAACATGACTACTTCCTTGCAGACCATTCTGACAGTTGGCCTGAGTAACTGCCATTCAGTAAGTTCTTTTGAAAATAAAGAGAACCCTGGGAATCCCCCATGGGGAGATGGGCTAGTCCAAAACCTGATCTGCTACCTACTGTAAGTGACAGCGAAGTAGGAAAAAAGTAATTTATAGTGTATTTTATTCTAGAACAAATGTACATTTTACATGTATGCAAATTCATTAATTTAAAATTTTTAAACAATTTGCGTTAGTGGTCCTTTAAATGCGGTTATGGCCACTGCTTAGGGATTACCTATGACCGTTGATGATTGCTCAGCCATCGATACGTTAGTAAATCCATCCCATAATGTGTCACTGTGTACATTCTTACCATGTTCAATCAAGAGATCAAAGTTCAATATTTAATCAACTAAGCATGTATGGTGGCAAGCCTGGCTGACCCTGAAGGCAAATGAATGGAAGATAATACTACAGCCTGATTTACAACCCAGTCAGTCAAACGGAAATATAAAATCCATCACAACAAATTCCTTCCTGGAACAATCCTGGAAAAAAATAAAAACAATCTCATTTTGCTTTATCAACTGTATAGCCACTGTGCTCACAGACTAGAGTCATTCTTAAGTGGATCTGAGGTGATTATTATTATTACATAAACTGCAGTATAGTAAAGCAGCCACAAGAAGTCACTGTCTGTAATATGAAGTGATGATTTCTATGGTATTGTGATTTCCTGTATTTACTTTGTGTTCCTCTCTGTTCTAAGTAAGCTGCATTACCTGATGGCTGTGTACAATTTATCTCTGCACATTTTCGTCAGTAAAGAGTTTTAACGTGTTATACTGGGTGCCTAATACAATTGGTCCATTTTAAATCTGCATACATTTGCATTAAAATTTTGCATAATCATGCATGAACTCGAAATTATTTGCATCCCATTGACCATCCCTAGTCCTTATCTGAGTGTACCTACCACTCTGCTCCATCAGAAATTAAGTTGGTCCAAATCGACAGGCTTGGATCCAAATCCAAAGCTTCATACAGCTTGCCTTACATTTGCCCATAAGTCAAAGTGACTGGCATCTCTTGAACCATCTCTACTTCTATAGTGTTGGGCGAACAGTGTTCGCCACTGTTCGGGTTCTGCAGAACATCACCCTGTTCGGGTGATGTTCGAGTTCGGCCGAACACCTGACGGTGCTCGGCCAAACCGTTCGGCCACATGGCCGAACTAAGAGCGCATGGCCGAACGTTCCCCGAACGTTCGGCTAGCGCTGTGATTGGCCGAACGGGTCACGTGGTTCGGGCCCGAACGCGCTCTGATTGGCCGAACGGTCACGTGGTTGGGGTAAATAAATACCCGAACCACGTCATATCTCCGCCATTTGTCTGTGGGTTTAGCTTTGGGTAGGCAGGCAGGGTAGTTCGCTCTCCAGCCACGCTAGCCAGGGTCCCCCCCAGTCATTGTGTGTCGCTGCTGGGAACAGTAGTACACCGCTCGCTCAGCCACACTATATATAGCATTGTTTACTGCCACTGTGTACCTCGCTCAGCCACGCTATATATATAGCATTGTGTTTTCTGACACTCTGTGTACACGGCTTAGCCTGACTAATATAGCATTGTGTGTACTGCCACTGTGCACCTCGCTCAGCCACGCTATATATAGCATTGTGTGTACTGCCACTGTGCACCTCGCTCAGCCACGCTATATATAGCATTGTGTGTACTGCCACTGTGCACCTCGCTTAGCCACGCTATATATATAGCATTGTGTTTTCTGACACTCTGTGTACACGGCTTAGCCTGACTAATATAGCATTGTGTGTACTGCCACTGTGCACCTCGCTCAGCCACGCTATATATAGCATTGTGTGTACTGCCACTGTGCACCTCGCTCAGCCACGCTATATATAGCATTGTGTGTACTGCCACTGTGCACCTCGCTCAGCCACGCTATATATCGCATTGTGTGTACTGCCACTGTGCACCTCGCTCAGCCACGCTATATATATATATAGCATTGTGTTTTCTGACACTCTGTGTACACGGCTTAGCCTGACTAATATAGCATTGTGTGTACTGCCACTGTGCACCTCGCTCAGCCACGCTATATATAGCATTGTGTGTACTGCCACTGTGCACCTCGCTCAGCCACGCTATATATAGCATTGTGTGTACTGCCACTGTGCACCTCGCTCAGCCACGCTATATATAGCATTGTGTGTACTGCCACTGTGCACCTCGCTCAGCCACGCTATATATATAGCATTGTGTTTTCTGACACTCTGTGTACACGGCTTAGCCTGACTAATATAGCATTGTGTGTACTGCCACTGTGCACCTCGCTCAGCCACGCTATATATAGCATTGTGTGTACTGCCACGGTGCACCTCGCTCAGCCACGCTATATATAGCATTGTGTGTACTGCCACTGTGCACCTCGCTCAGCCACGCTATATATATAGCATTGTGTGTACTGCCACTGTGCACCTCGCTCAGCCACGCTATATATATAGCATTGTGTTTTCTGACACTCTGTGTACACGGCTTAGCCTGACTAATATAGCATTGTGTGTACTGCCACTGTGCACCTCGCTCAGCCACGCTATATATAGCATTGTGTGTACTGCCACTGTGCACCTCGCTCAGCCACGCTGTATATAGCATTGTGTGTACTGCCACTGTGCACCTCGCTCAGCCACGCTATATATAGCATTGTGTTTTCTGACACTCTGTGTACACGGCTTAGCCTGACTAATATAGCATTGTGTGTACTGCCACTGTGCACCTCGCTCAGCCACGCTATATATAGCATTGTGTTTACTGCCACTCTGTGTACACCGCTCAGCCAGACTATATACCGTTGTTTACTGACACTCTGTGTACACCGCTCAGCCAGACTATATACCATTGTTTACTGACACTCTGTGTACACGGCTCAGCCTGACTATAAAGCATTGTGTGTACTGCCACTGTGCACCTCGCTCAGCCACGCTATATATAGCATTGTGTTTTCTGACACTCTGTGTACACGGCTTAGCCTGACTATATAGCATTGTGTGTACTGCCACTGTGCACCTCGCTCAGCCACGCTATATATAGCATTGTGTTTACTGCCACTCTGTGTACACCGCTCAGCCAGACTATATACCGTTGTTTACTGACACTCTGTGTACACCGCTCAGCCAGACTATATACCATTGTTTACTGACACTCTGTGTACACGGCTCAGCCTGACTATAAAGCATTGTGTGTACTGCCACTGTGCACCTCGCTCAGCCACGCTATATATAGCATTGTGTTTTCTGACACTCTGTGTACACGGCTTAGCCTGACTATATAGCATTGTGTGTACTGCCACTGTGCACCTCGCTCAGCCACGCTATATATAGCATTGTGTTTACTGCCACTCTGTGTACACCGCTCAGCCAGACTATATACCGTTGTTTACTGACACTCTGTGTACACCGCTCAGCCAGACTATATACCATTGTTTACTGACACTCTGTGTACACGGCTCAGCCTGACTATAAAGCATTGTGTGTACTGCCACTGTGCACCTCGCTCAGCCACGCTATATATAGCATTGTGTTTTCTGACACTCTGTGTACACGGCTTAGCCTGACTATATAGCATTGTGTGTACTGCCACTGTGCACCTCGCTCAGCCACGCTATATATAGCATTGTGCTTTCTGACACTCTGTGTACATGGCTTAGCCTGACTAATATAGCATTGTGTGTACTGCCACTGTGCACCTCGCTCAGCCACGCTATATATAGCATTGTGTTTTCTGACACTCTGTGTACACGGCTTAGCCAGACTATATAGCATTGTGTGTACTGCCACTCTGTGTACACCGCTCAGCCAGACTATATAGCATTGTGTTTACTTCCACTCTGTGTCTGCTGGGCCTGGGAACAGTAGTACACCGCTCACCCGCCACTGTATAGCATTGTGCTCTGTGTTGCTGCTGGGAATAGTGGTACTGTATAGCATTTCTGTACTGCCACTGTACTGCTGCCAGTCAGCGTGTACTGTAAGGATAAGTGAAATGAGGAAGAAATCCGGTGAAAGAGGAAGGGGCAAGGGAAGAGGTGTTTCCCCTGACGGTTCACATACAGGCCACAGGGGAGCACCCAAGAAAACCCACTCAATACCGCCCATGTTGTCCAGGACAACAACCCTCACAAATCCAAAAGAACAGGACCAGATAATTACTTGGATGACCTCTCAAGCGTCCAGCAGTGGGTTAAGCAGCACCAGCACATCACGCACGAGGTCCGAGTCCTCAGCCAGTTACAAGGAGCCAGTGGGCACAAAGCTGACACAACCGGCAGCGACACCACGCACACAACTGCCAGATAACCAGTCCTATGAATTACCTCAGGACACAATGGGGTATTCGCAGGAGCTATTCCCAGCCCAACAAACTTCCACCTATGAAAGGTCAATGGAGGAACAGCCAGAAATGTTGTGCCCGGATTCACAACCATTAACTGTGGGAAATGCACCGCGCACTGAAATACAAGGCGAGTCCGAGGAGGACTCGGAAACCCAAATCCCAGAGCAAGTTGGGCAGGAGGGGTTGCAATTGCAGGAGGTCGGCCGACAAGATCTGGAAGACGACGTTGGAGTGAGCTGCGCAGAGGTTGTTCTGGGGAGCTCTACTCCACGGCGGCGGCCCCCCACAATGACATATGACGAGTTTGAGGAGATGGAAGAGGAGGGTATGGACAATGTGGACAGAGACCCAGATTTTATTTGTGAACGAGAACATCGCCGTCGTAGCAGCAGCACAGATGAGTCTGTTGAAGAACCCACTGCTGCACGAGTTCGCCTTGTGCCACAAGGTAGGCGGCGCGCAATTTCAGGCACCACAAGCGTGGAAGTTCAAGTGAGAGGCAAAAGAGGAGGAAACAGAAATCGCCAGCAAGGAGGCAGGTGCTCCAAAGTCTGGGCTTTCTTTGAAGACTGCACTGAGGATGTTACCATGGCGATTTGCAAGGTGTGCAAGACTCGCCTGAGCAGGGGGAAAAGTATTAACAACCTCTCCACCACCAGCATGAGCCGCCACATGCTATCCAAACATCCCACTCTGTGGGCAAACGCGGCAGGTCAGGGTACCAGCAACACTGCCTCCCTTGGGTTCACCAGACTCACCACCAGACCCGCCTCAGCAGCAGCAGTAGCCCAGCCATTGCGTGGTTCACAACATTCACAAACATCAGACGACGCTGACACTGTCACTTTCCGGAGTAGTGCTCTTGAGGTCTCCCAGTGTTCATCAAACACAACAACCAACAGCCCTTCCGTGTGCAGCGCTACGGTTCAGTTGTCTGTGTCGGAGATGTTTGAGCGCAAGAGGAAATTGCCAGCAAATGACCCCCGGGCCGTGGCAGTAACAGCCAGCATAGCCAAGCTTCTGGCCTGCGAAATGCTGCCATATCGAGTGGTGGAGACAAACAGCTTCAAGGGCATGATGTCAGTGGCCATCCCACATTACGTGGTTCCCAGCCGCTACCACTTTGCGCGCTCTGCAGTGCCTGAGTTGCATGAGCACGTGGTCAGCAAAATAACCCGAAGCTTGAAGAATGCCGTTGCCTGCAAGGTTCACCTCACCACTGACACCTGGACGAGTGCGTTCGGCCAGGGTCGATACATCTCCCTTACCGCGCACTGGGTGAACCTTGTGGAGCCTGGCAGCGATTCCTCACCTGCTACGGCGCGGGTGTTGCCCACGCCGCAAACAGCTGCACCGCCGTCCCTCCCACTGGATAACAACAGCAGCACCTACCTCTCTGACTCCTTCTCCTCCAACGCATCTCAAAGCTGTACCTCATCCGGAAACGCTAACCCAGCAGCAGTAGGATCGTGGAAGCAGTGCAGCACAGCTGTTGGCATGCGTCAGCAAGCGTTGCTGAAGCTGATCTGCCTTGGGGATAAGCAGCACACAGGGGAGGAAATTTGGAGGGGAATAAAGGAACAGACGGATTTGTGGCTGGCACCGCTGGACCTGAAACCGGGCATGGTTGTGTGTGATAATGGGAGTAATCTCATTCGCGCTTTAAGGTTGGCTAAGCTGACACACATCCCTTGCCTGGCGCACGTGATGAACCTAGTAGTTCAGCGGTTCCTGAGGACATACCCAGGCGTGGCCGATCTTCTGTTGAAGGTGCGTCGAGTGGCCAAACATTGTAGAAATTCCAGTACTGCTTCGGGGGCACTCGCCAAGATGCAGGAGCGCTTCAATCTCCCCCACCATCGCTTGCTGTGTGATGTCCCTACGCGCTGGAATTCTACGCTGCACATGCTAGCACGCTTTTGTGAGCAGAAGAGTGCAGTGGTCCAGTACATGACGGCGCAGTACCGAGGCACATCCGGACAGCTGCCAAGCTTCTGTGGATCCGATTGGGCCAACATGTTGGACCTCTGCCAAGGCCTCCAAAATTTTGAGCAATCCACGTTGCTTGTGAGCAGTGACAACTCTTCAGTCAGCATTACCATACCACTGCTGTGTTTACTGAAGAGGTCGATGTTAAAAATCAAGGAAACAGCTGTCATGATGCAACTGGGGGAATCTGAAGGAGAAAACGATCAGCGTGATGGTACCAACATCAGGCCATCCGCCTCAGGGAACGCTGGCCCCAGCAGCTATGACGAAGAAGAGGAGGAGGAACAGCTGGAGTTGGAGCAGGAATTTCATGCCACCACTGATGAGGGCCAGAGCGGTGCACGTTGGACTTCCACAATTCAACGCGAATGGTCAGCAGAAGCAGACCAGGAGGAAGGTGACGACTATGATGCATCACAACAACTATCACAACGCTCACAAGAGGATGATGAGGATTCTGGTAGGACTCTGGCACACATGGCTCAATTCATGCTAGACTGCATTGAACGTGACCCACGCATTGTGCGCATTCTGGACAACACCAATTACTGGGTTTATACCCTTCTGGATCCACGGTACAAACACAATGTTCCAAAACTGCTTGAAGAAAGAGTCAGACAGGTCAAAATGGAAGAATACCAGCAGGCCCTTGTGGAGACTTTAGAGAGGAGATTGACATCCTTCCCCTCCTCTAGCCAGTTGTACGCAGACAGACTGACTTCCGCAAACCCAGGACGACCAGGAGGGCAGCAAACAACGCAAGCCGCAGCTAGTACCCAAAAGGGAACGGTATCGGCAGTGTCCTTGGAGTGGGAAAATTTTCTGACACCCATGCAGCAGCAGCCCACTGAACAGCAAGCGTGCAGATCCACCTCCAACACCGATCACCTGGAGAAGATGGTCAAGGACTACATGTCAGATGACGTAGCTGTGTCGAACAATCCATCTGCACCCTTCAACTATTGGGTATCGAAGCTAGACACCTGGCACGAACTGGCAATGTACGCAATAGAGGTGCTGGCTTGCCCGGCAGCCAGCGTTATGTCGGAACGCTGTTTCAGTGCTGCCGGAGGCATCGTCACAGATCGGCGTATCCGCCTCTCTACAGAAAATGCAGACCGTCTGACTCAAATTAAAATGAATCAATCCTGGATTGGAAATGACTACGCAACACTCCAGGACCCCAACAAAGTAACATGACCAATGAACATCTGGGATGGTGTAGCGTTTCCGGTCCCTGTTTATTGAACCTCTCATCTGTATTACATTTATGACTGCATGGCGGCAAAAAGCATTGCTGCTATATCCGCACGCTTTTTGTCCTAATGCAAGGCCTGGGTTGTTGTGTCTCAAAAACCGTGGCCTTCTCCTCCTGCGCCTGCTCCTGTTCCATCACGTCTGCTGCTGCTGGGTTAGCGTTGCCGCGTGGTCCCTGTTTATTGAACCACTTATCTTTATTACATTTATGACTGCATGGCGGTACAAAGCATGCTATCCGCACGCTTCTTGCCCTCATGCAAGGCCTGGGTTGTTGTGTCTCACAAAGCGTGGCCTTCTCCTCCTGCGCCTCCTCCTGTTCCATCACGTCTGCTGCTGCTGGGTTAGCGTTGCCGCGTGGTCCCTGTTTATTGAACCACTTATCTTTATTACATTTATGACTGCATGGCGGTACAAAGCATGCTATCCGCACGCTTCTTGCCCTCATGCAAGGCCTGGGTTGTTGTGTCTCACAAAGCGTGGCCTTCTCCTCCTGCGCCTCCTCCTGTTCCATCACGTCTGCTGCTGCTGGGTTAGCGTTGCCGCGTGGTCCCTGTTTATTGAACCACTTATCTTTATTACATTTATGACTGCATGGCGGTACAAAGCATGCTATCCGCACGCTTCTTGCCCTCATGCAAGGCCTGGGTTGTTGTGTCTCACAAAGCGTGGCCTTCTCCTCCTGCGCCTCCTCCTGTTCCATCACGTGTGCTGCTGCTGGGTTAGCGTTACCGGTCCCTTTTCCTGGAACCTCTTATATGTATTACATTTATGACTGCATGCCGACAAAAAACATGTTACCTGTGCAAAGAAAACAGACATTTCCCGCATTTAAAAGACAGTTTTCCCTTTGAAACTTTAAAATCGATTTTCTCAAAAACTATAAGCTCTTTTTGCTAAATTTTTTTCCCTCTTGTACCCACTCCCAAGGTGCACATACCCTGTAAATTTGGGGTATGTAGCATGTAAGGAGGCTTTACAAACCACAAAAGTTCGGGTCCCCATTGACTTCCATTATGTTCGGAGTTCGGGTCGAACACCCGAACATCGCGGCCATGTTCGGCCTGTTCGGCCCGAACCCGAACATCTAGATGTTCGCCCAACACTACTTCTAGAGAACAGGGAAATTATTCAAAAGGAAGGGGGAGGGGCCACAAAAGTTTTCTGTACTCTGCTTAGTTTACGCACATTAAGCATTGAGATGTGTTTTGCCTCATGCAATAAACACAGGTATGGGAAACTGTCAGAACACTTTATTCAAAGATTATTCAAAGAGGCAAGAATGAATCTCGTTATTTAGATGATTTTTTTTCAAAAGTAAAGTAATTTAGAAATAATGACCATGAAATGCTTTATTTATTAGGTGGTGAAAGTAGAGAGAGTCGGGAGTAAACATTGGATGAATCCAGCATTCAGCCTCCTCATAATTGGACCCCTGGCTGCCGTCTCCGCTGTGAAGGGGGATTTCCGGTAAAGTCAGAAAAGTCTGCTGTTTATTTATTTCCTCTGTTATTCGCATAAACAGAACAAAAAGCCAAAAATCACACAATGAACTTTAAATTCAAGCAAGCATGCAAACTCCCACCGACTTCAAGCTGAAGTAATCACACTCAGTAGCTGCCTGTTTAAAGTGAATGGGAACCACATTTAAAAAAAAAAATGAAGCAAATACTTACCTAAGGAGAGGGAAGGCTCTGGGTTGTATAGAGCCTTCCGTCTCCTCGCTCGGTGTTCTCTATCCTGTGCTGGCTCCCCCCCCCCCCGTTTCAATCCCCCGCTGAAAGGGTGTTTGGAAGTCTTCAGGAGCCATGTCCTCCCGAAGACGTGTGGCTCCATACTGCACATGCGTGAGCGTGCAAGAAAGTGTGCTTGCACAGGTGCAGTACAGGGCCGCCCTTCTTCAGGATCACTCGGGCTCCCTGAAGACTTCTGAAGCCTCCTTCGGCCGGGTAAAGCAGTATTTGACTAATTTAGTCAAATACTGCTACCGGGCGAGCCAGCACTGGAACGAGGGGACCAGGAGAGGAGCCAGAAAGGTTCTATAGGACCCAGAGCCTTCCCTCTCCTTGGGTAAGTATCTGTCTCATTTTTTTAAATGTGGTTCCCATTCACTTTAAAAAACCAGTATGTAAAGTAGACAAGGAGGCACCACTACTATATTGTACTCACAAATAACTACAGAAGCAAGCTGTATATAATACTCTGTATTAGCAATGCAATAAATAAAAAAAATATAAAAAAACAAATTCCAAACAACCCTGAAAACAGGAAACAAAGAAGGCCACATGTCCACACATCCCAACTTACTAATGGGTTCAAACATGCACTGCTGGCCAATGGGCATATACTCACTCGGATTCCGTGGAAATGAAATTTCCAATCGGAATATACCCGATTAGAAACCGGAAATCGGATTTCTGTGGAAATACCGCATTACTGCAACTTGGTGATTGAAGCCCAATCACAGAACTCGGAAGCATTGTACTGATCAGAGAATGCAAAGTCAACTCGGAAGTATTTGGCCAATCAGAGAATGCAAAAAATGGAAATCAGAAATCTGTGGAATCAGTAATCGGCATTGGCGGAAATCAGTATTTTTGTGGAATCGGAAATCAGCATTTCCAACCATCCCTACTGGCCAACCCTCAGACCACAACCGTAGACCTGATATGACAGTCCACAGAATGTGGCAATGTTGGTAACCAAAAGCCTGGGTACTAGCAATACAGCTATGGATGGATCTCACCAAACACCAAGTCACAGGATGCGGCAGCCGGCAAATATATCTCTGTTCACGAGTGCAAGTCATAAAGACAGCAGTCTCAGTACAGCAAAGTGCCTCAGCACGGATCAATGAATAATGGCGTAAAGCACCAATGCACAAAAATGGCGCTGCATAAAAAAGATACGCTTATCGCTATTTATCGTTAGTACTGCATAATAATGGTGCACAGGAAAAAAAGAAGAAAAACAGCACGCAGTAACGTTATTTATCAATAGCGCCCTACATAAGCCAAACTGCAGACGTTATTTAACTGCAAAACGGTAAATGGATTTAATGTAACACCGTCAAGGTTAGGGTTAGGCACCACCAGGGGGGTGGTTAGGGTTAGACACCTCCAGGGTGGTGGTTAGGGTTAGGCACCACAAGGGGGTTGGTTAGGGTTAGGCACCACCAAGAGGGTCTTAGGGTTAGGAACTACCAGGGGGGTCTTAGGATTAGGCACCACCAGGGGGTGTTTAGGGGTTAGGGATAGGTACAGAGAGGGTTCTGTGTGTCAACGCTCAATAACGATAAGGCTTTAACACCAAATAACGATAAGGCTTTAACCTTAAATAGCGATAAGCGACAAACGGATTAGCGGGAACACCGTGTGCCATTATTCACATGGATCCGCCTCAGCATGCTTCTTTCCTCCGCGTAGTTAGACCACAATGTATGTCAGTATTTCCACCCTGGGTACGCGGACCTGCAGCCTGATTGGTTCAAGCCTCCTCCTTACCTACATGTTTCGCCAAAGAAAATGCCTTTTTGTCCATTTTCCCCGATTGCAATGGAATACAAAACCTGACAGTAAATGCATCCTATGTTATTAATAAGATCACTTCACACTTGTCAGTCTGGAATGTATCTGTTTGATCCTTTCCGGTAAACGCAATGCAAACTCTCGATCTGCATTATTTTTCCATCCACTTTTCTACATCTTTAGTTCTGCCAGGTGATCTGTACGGAATGTTTATTACTGAGAATGCTATGCACAGAGGGAGCTATTGCTTGCTTGGCAGTTGGAAAAAGTTGTTATTTCCCACAATGCTATAAGGTTCACAGATAGCAAACTGTCAGGACCATGGTCATGACATCACACTGTGGGAGGGGTTTCAACACAATATGAGCCACACAGACCCCCCTGATTATCTATTCAAGAAAAGGTAAAGCTTTCTCTTGGGGAATGGGGTATTGGCTACTGATTGGGATGAAGTGCAATCCTGGATTAAAGTTCCTCTTTATTGTGTCCCTCACTCTACCCAAAACTACTCTGAGTTTGGCCTTTAGAATTGGGAGCGCTCAGAGACAGCAGTGATGATGGCAGGAAGAGTGAACAGATATATGTAGAACTTTCTATACTTCTTTTCTTTGTAACAGTTTGGAGGGCAGCCAGAGACTTATTATTCCAGGCATCCCTTTCTAAGAGATGAGTCTCCCCCGTATGAAACAATAATGAAGTGCCTATTGATGCTGCTGCTGGATGGGATTAAACAGTACAGCTGGCAAGTAGCTGAACTCCAGAGATTTCTGATGTTGTGGCGGTGCAGCCCGATGGATTCCTAGAATAGGGAAATCTCTGCAACATTTACATTCTGCCATTCTACGCTAACATCAATGAGAGGAAGGTATTTCTTGAAGATCCCGAGCGCACAGGGCTGAACAACGCTGGTCACTGTTACTTGCAGAGCAGTTCTTTAAGTCTGAGGTAGATAAAACATATTTAAAGTTAAGCCACCCAAGAAGCATTTTTTTTTAAATTTTCTTAGATGCAGATCTAACATACAAAGCCCTTCACGAGTTGTCCCCTCCATACATCTCCTCACTAATCTGTAAATACTGTCCTTCCTGCAACCTCCGCTCCTCCCAAGAACTTCTCCTGGCCTCTAAGCTGATCACCTCCTCTCATGCTCGCATCCAGGACTTTACACGAGCATCACCCCTTATCTGGAACTCTCTTCCACAGCCTATACGTCATGCTCCAAACCTGGACATCTTCAAACGCACTCTTGAAACACACCTTTTCAGACAAGCCTATAACATTTTATAGCCCCTATTTACTTATCTGTTCACAATGTAATCAGAAGCAAAGGCTCACTGCCTCATCCACCCTCCCCCCTTACCTAGTGTGTCCCCCACTACCCTTTAGATTGTAAGCCCGCAAGGGCAGTGTCATCCTCCTATTGTTTACTGTTTGTTGCAATATTTGTGCTGCTTGAGACTCTGCTGTACATTTTTTGGTTGTACCTATGTTCCCCTTGTCGTCTTATTGTGCTTTGTAAGGTGCTGCGGAAAATGTTGGCGCTATATAAGTAATAATAATGCAGGAAGGGGGGTGGATTATCACTACGCACACAAGACACATGGCCAGGGCCATTTCTGTGCACAGACACTCCAGACACAGGCCTGGAGCGCCATTCAGTACAGAGGGCACCATTATTATACTCCTCTGGTAAGGCACAAGTTGAGACACCAGAATAGGATGTCTGCAGGCATCCTGCAGCTGATAATACTGTGCTGCTGCCTGCAGTATGTGCCGCCCCCTCTATTTCCCGTCTACAGTCTGACTTCTGGATAGCAGTGACTCGTGCAACAGCTTTTGTACTTCCAGCCCCACAGTCTTTGAGGTCCTCAGGGTCCCCTCCATTGTTCCTCTGTCAGCCCAGTTAAAGTCTGCGACCCTAGTATATCCTGTCTACCTGATATATGCACTCCTCCACAGAGCAGTGTGCCTGTGTATTATCTAAGTATGTCTCTGCAGAACAGAATGTGAAGAATATTGCAGTACTGGTCAGATATCTCTCTCCTGATTCTCTGTTGTCTCTGACACCCTCAATCCAGTTCCTCCCCCTCTCTCCTCCTCTGCTTCTTCTCACCCCCACCCCCATTGTCCTGTGTGTGTGTGTGTTACCCTCCCCTATGCCTGTCTCTCACTTTTCCCTATTCCTCAACACCCCCCCCCCACACGCACACACCACACGATACCAGCGCACACACACACACACACACACACACACACACACACACACACACACACACACACACACACACACACACACACACACACACACACAGAGACACACACACGTCTCCCCCCCCCCCCCCTCCTTTCCTATCTCTTACTTTCCTCTCTCTAATTCTCCCCTGATTTCTTCAGTCTCTTTCCCCCACTCTCCTTACTCTATTTTTCACTACCTCTCTTTTGACGATCTTAAAGAGACTCTGAAGCGAGAATAAATCTCGCTTCAGAGCTCATAGTTAGCAGGGGCATGTGTGCCCCTGCTAAAAGGCTGCTATCCCACGGCTTAACAGGGGTCCCTTCACCCCCAAACCCACCCCGCAAAAGTTGGTCGCAAATTTGGTTGTAAAATTCTCTTCCTGGAGGCAGGGCTAACGGCTGCAGCCCTGCCTCTCAGCGCCGTCTATCAGACGCGCATCGCCGCCTCTCCCCCGCCCCTCTCAGTGAAGGAAGACTGAGAGGGGCGGGGGAGAGGCGGAGATACGCACTGACAGACGCGCGTGGGGCCCTGCCCCAACCAGGAAGCGCTCCCCCGCTGCACCGAGGGGATTTGGGGGTAAAGGGCCCCCCGTTAAGCCGCGGGATAGCGGCGTTTTAGCAGGGGCACACATGCCCCTGCTATCTATGAGGCAGACTCTCTTTAACTTAGAGACATACACACTGTAGTTGCCAGCAGTTTAGACACGAATGTATGTGTGTTAAGTTATTTTGATCTTACATCAAAATTGTACAGAACCAGCTAATTTCAGCGCAGTGCTGCTTGCCTGATGTGGACGGCCAGAGTTTCAGCTGGGGCTGCAAAAATTAGTAAATAGAGTAATTTGGTCACTGGCAATTGCCGGTGCCTGAATGACGTGTGCCCTGAGTCCTCCCCTTTTGAGTTTCTATAACTCCATTATCAGCGCAGGCCTGGAGTTTGAGCAGGTGCAGGGTGAGATATTTTTTGGCTTCACCATGCACCAAGATGGCCCGCACTGAGAATAAATACACCAAATGTACACTGTTCAGGGGCGTACTTAGAAAGCTCTGGGCCCCCCTGCAAAAATAAAATTCTGCCCCCCCCCCCCCCCCAGGGCCCGCTCGGGGACTTTTTGGGGGCAGGAGGGGTCGCAGCATAAGAGGAGAGCTGTGGCCGCAGATCAGTGGGGAGGGGGGAAATTCCCCCCCCCCCTTACCTTGGGCTCTCCTCTTAGCACTCCCCTCCTGCAATCAATCATTGGTGGTGCTCGTGGCAGCCGCGGCGGTGGTAGGTAAGCTGAGCGCATACCTCCTTCTGGCTGGTCTCCGATCACAGTGCTTTATGGAACTTCCTGTGTAAACAGGAAGTTCTATGAAGCTCTTAGTAATCGGAGGCCAGAAAGAGGTATGTGCTCAGCTTGCCTGCCGTTGCCTGCCGCCGCCGCCGCGGCTGCCACGAGCACCACCAATGATTGATTGCAGGAGGGGAGCGCTAAGAGGAGAGCCCGAAAGGAGGGAGGGGGGGGGGGAATTTCCCCCCCTCCCCACCGATCTGCGGCCACTCCTCTCCTCTTATGCTGCGACCCCTCCTGCCCCCAAAAAGTCCCTGAGCGGGCCCTAGGGCGCCCCCCCCCCCGCAACGGCAGGGGTCGCATCCCCTATTGGTACGCCAGTGACGACACTGTTATAAAAGCTGTACACAGATTACTTTACATTGTATAAAAGTGTCATACCTTCAGTGTTGTCCCATGAAAAGATATAATATTTACAAGTCCATGTAATCTCCTTGACCTACTCAAAGTCCATCTTCAGTTATAGAACTAGATCTAACAGCTTAGAGACCAAAGTGTAGTTTTTAGTGTTAAATGAGACATCACCAGAAGCAGTTGAGCTGAGAAAGTTAGGCTAGGCAGAATCACATATGCATTTTCCACTATGTGCTATGGGGAAAACCTCATCCGATTCTGTCCAGTGTGTTCCTTCCCACAATCCTCTGGGAAGATTGCATCCTCGAGCTAGAGAGGTCCATGATCCAGGAAGTGGTCAGTCACTAGTCTTCTGATATGACATCAGCCAATCAGGGAGCTACTACACAGGCACAAACAAGTTTTACAAGTCCTTCGGGTCTAGGAGTGGGGCTGTGGAACAAAAGTAAAGATTTTTTTTTCATCCTTATAATTATTATAATTAAACCCCATTTGCCCTTAGGCTGGAAATCCAATCACACCAAACTTTTTTCTCCGTAATATGCAAAAACAAATTTAGTTGAAGACAAAGTTGTTGAGGAGGGAGCAGATAATTGTGCGGGCTATGCTAATGAGTCCAGGGACAGCCCAGCGTTCGGCTGCAACACTAAACAACTTGTACTGCAGCGGGGATCGTCCTTTGATTAATTTCGGCCCCTGTGAGGATTTGGTGGCAATCTGTTATGTTTATTCCTGTGCCACTCCATTCTTAAAGTTCACAAGTAATTACTGCACCAGCTTAAGCACACATAAATCTCGGCATACAGCAGCAAATGTCAATGAAGCAAGACCTTATGGCATTAATTTATGTGTTTTAATGTATGCGCTGCGTTTGGTCATGTGACCACCGGTCAGGTGTCAGACGAGGGCATATGTTCAAAATAAGCAGCCAGGTGGAGCCTGCCTGTTGCTTCTGGTTTAACCCTTTAGAAAGTTCAGATGCCAGGTTTTGTATTACGTCTAGGCAGGCAGCTAAAAACACAATTGAAAGGAATCCTTTCCACACACATGAACTTTAATGATGTCCTATTCTTAATCCATAGGCTTTAGGATGGAGTTAACACCCCCCCCCCCCTCCCCTTTATTGCAGCTATAAAGCTCCAGCTCTTCCTGGAAGGATTTCCACAAGGTTTATTGTGTTTTGGTCATTATTCTAGAAGAGCATCTGTGAGGCCAGGCACTGATGTTAGACAAGTTACAATCTCAGCTCCAATTCATTCTAAAGGTGTTCTGTTGGATTGAGGTCAGGGCTCTGTGCAGGCCAGTCAAGTTCTTCCACACCCAACTCACTCATCCATATCTTTTAGGGCTCGTATCCATCGAAGTAATGCATAGCTGTGCGCTCAGCACGGCTCTCAGTTGCGCGTCACTTCAGGGGGAAGTGGAGCTTGCGATTCCATTCACTACATTGAATGAAATTGCAGGCTGAATTGCCCCGAAATGCAGGCAACCATGTGCTGCCGTTCAGCTGTGAACCGCATCGCATGAGTGGAAACATTAGAGAGTGCAGTCTATGCTCTCCCTGAAATCACGTTTCCATATGCACAGCTGAAAGCGCACATATGGATGCAAGCCCTGAGGACACTGCTTTGTACACTGGTGCGCAGTCATGCTGGAACAAGATAAACTCGGAACTGTTCACACAAAATTGGGAGAATGAAAATGTCTTGGTTTCCTGAAGCATTCAGAGTTTTTTACAGGAACCAAGCAGCCAAACCCAATCCTTGAAGAGCAACCCTACACCATAACCCCCTCCACCAAACTTTACACTTGGATGACACAATGCAGTCAGGCAAGTAACATTTTCCTGGCATCCACCAGACCTAGAATCATCCATCATTGCTGGGATGGTCGGAATTGCCAATTTCCGCTTCCGTGGAAAATCCTCTTTACGCCATTGCCGATTACCGCTACTGCTTTCCACTACAGATTTCCGCATTCTGATGCAGATTTTTGCAAACATTTCCACGGACTGTAACATTGATTTTCTCAAAAACACCTCAAAATACCTATGGGGGCTTTTGCTATTAATCTCTAAAGTCGGCGGCATATCAGTAATGCGGATTTCTGCATTTTACAATTCCACCAACTTTAACATTGATTTTCTCAAAAAGTACAGTGTATTTTTGAAAGATTTGTAAGTAATGCAGATTTTCTGCATATTACATTACAGTTAATGGGCACCGACTGGTTAATAGCAAAGTGTTTGGTAAGCAGAAGAGTGGGAACAAGAGGAAAAAAATTTTTCAAACAGATGTTAAATCGGTGGAAATTTCCATGCAAATTTCCACGATTTCCGCAAAAATACGCCTACCGCACATTTACAGATTTCCGAATTCCGATGCGGAAATGCAATTTAAGATCGGAAATCCGAACGAGCATCCCCACGACAGAGAAGCAAAATTTGTCAGAGAACACATCTCCAATGCTCTACAGTCCAGTGACAGCGTGCTTTGTATTGTACTTGGTGATGTAAAGGCTCATACCCACAACCCGATTTTAGTGCAATTTTTACAATCTCCCAATGTGGGTACATGCACGAGATTGCATGAACAATGTTTTTCAACACACTGGGATTACGACCGCCACCATGGATCAGATCTTTAATATCCCCAACGACTCCCACGCAAAGTACCACAATAGTTTAACCTCTCATTCGCGCCCATCTTGTGCCGTTGCGTGTTCCAGCAGGTAGAGAGATGGACCGAGGAACGCTCTATGTCGAATGGCATTGCTGTGAGGTTCTCCGATCCATCTTCAGGTGAGTATTCAGTTTTAAGCTTGAATTCACCTGGAAATCCATCCCATGAAGTTCTCTACACACTGTTCTTGAGCTAATCTGAAGGCCACATGAAGTTTGGAGGTCTGTAGCTATTAACTGTACAGAAAGTTAGCGACTGTGGTGCAATGTGTGCTTTAGAATGCAATTAACCCATTCTGTGAATTTACTTAGTCCCCCACTTCAAGTTTAAATTGTAGTTGTTAATTAACACTTCATTAAAATACCACTAATAGTCCACTAAAATTTGATGGTGGAATATTTCGTAGCAGCAAGGATATTTCACAAATGGACAGGAGACATCCTATCACGGTATCATTCATGCTGGAGTTTACTGAGCTCCTGAGAAGGACCCGTTCTTTCACATATGTGTGTAGAAGTAGTCTACATGCCTAGCTGCTTGATTTTATACACCTGTGGCCAGATACCATTTGGACCACCTGAATTCAATCATTTGGAGGGATGCTCCAATACATTGGCCTCAATTCACTAAGCTTATCTCCTGTCTTTAATAACTCTTCTAGAGTTGTTACCGTGGTGATAAGGCATGTAGTATTCAGGAAACATTTTACCTCAGGCAAACCTAAAGTTAACTCTTCTGTCTTTAAGTTAACTCTTTAATCCTTAAAATAACTCCACAGTTAAAGACAGGCTGTTCATTAACTGCTTGTGAAAATAACTACAGAGGAGGTAACTTAACTACAGAGGAGGTAAATTAACTACAGAAGAGGTAACGTAAGAGGAATGAAGAGATAAGATAACTCTCTTACTGTGTGGAGGTAAGTTTTCTCTTGCTTTATTATCTCCAGCATGATCTTAGTGAATTGAGGCCATTGTCAGTAAAGTGTATCATACCTGCCATAAACTTTGCAATTCTGTCCAGCCAATTCTCAGATTTAGACAACACAGTTACACCAAACAGCCAACCTAAGCAGCTCTGAGCCCTCCACCCTTTCTCCTACTGATAAAAGGCAGATCAGCAGCCCTGAGATTTTTGCAGTATTCAATTTTGGAATTAACAGGACTCTTGACACCACCAAAGCCTTTCCTGTTGCTATAGTTCCAAGTTTCTATAAAAAAGTAAAGCGGATGCAGAATTAAGTTTCAGGATAACATTTATAAAGAAATTCAGTAGTGATGATCATAATCTGTTAATTACACTTATATTTTTTTTTGCAATTACGGCCATATATAATTAAGATTTTACACATTCAATTGATTTTGCATGATCCAATTGTAATTTTGAATAATTTCGTACCGACTTTAGTAAAACACGTTAAAAAAATGTTTTTTCCAAGACATTTGAGTTGACCTGTTTTTGAGAAAATCGATTTTAAAAGTGCAAAGGAAAAATGTTTTTTAGGCTTGTTTATACACTGCAACCTGCAATTCCGATTCCAATTTCCAATTTTGATTTTTACTGGATGCTAGCAACACAAGAAGAAAAACACAGAAAAAAAGCAGCATGCGTTTAATCGCATCAAAAATCAGAATCGCATGTAAAGTAACAGCAAAATTGGAAATCAGAAATCGGAATCACATGTAGTGTAAAGAGCCCTCAGACTCAGAAAAGTGACTGTTTACAAACAATTTTTCCTTTGCATTTTCAAAATCGATTATCTCAGAAACGACATGGTCTTTTTAAATTGCTCCTACTTAAAGTGGACCTTAAAGTGGACCCAAATTAAAAATACAAGATTTCAGAAATTAAATCTACTAGCCGACCCGCGGCGTAGCATACGCCGCATAAGAGGAAGGGGGTATTGGGCACAGGTGCAGGGAGGGGGGTTGGACCCCCCCCCTCAACTGGGTCCCCCATGTGTACTCTACCTCCAGCTTAAGCTCAGCAGGAACCCCCCCCTCACCTGGGTCCCCATGTGCACTCCCCCCCCCTCACCTGGGTCCCCCATGTGTGCTCTACCTCCAGCTTAAGCTCAGCAGGAACCCCCCCTCACCTGGGTCCCCCATATGCGCTCCCCCTCCTGCTTAAGCACAGTAGCAGCCGCCACTATTAGTAAGAGGCAGCTGGCGGGGATGACTCACCTCTTATGTTTTCCATTGTGCGTTCCACTGTCGTCACTTCCTGCAATGCCGCACACTGTATTGGTGTAATTTGCCTTTTTAAAACAGAAGGAAATCTGCAATAATTCAGCTATAAGTGAACATTTGTGGTTACCCACAATGCACTGCTACTAAATATGCAAATTACCCCTTTTCCCCTTTGGTAAGCCAAGCAAGCATCCAGAGCCGCTGGTGTATAATAAGCATATAGCTTTAAATTTTACACAGTCATATCAAACCCACATGTAGACAGCCTGTTTCAGACTTTTGGTCCTCATCAGTACATGGCAGGGATTGATACAGCTGTATGAGATAGGGCTTGGACCAGTACAACAGAGTAACCAAGCAGCTCAGGGTGACCCAAACCACTCGGAATGTATAGGGGGATAAAAGGGACCAAAAAGACCTCCTACTAAAAAAAAGCAAAGCTTGGTGTAATTTGCCTTCCTAAAACAGAAGGAAATATGCAATAATTCAGCTATAAGTGAACATTTGTGGTTACCCACAATGCACTGCTACTAACTATGCAAATAATTCCTTTTCACCCTTAGGCCCGGTTCACATTAGCGGTGGCCGTCCGGAATCGCCGTGCCGGAGCCGGACCGCTTGCAGAACGGACGGAACGGACGCACGGCAATAGCAATGAAAGCCTATGCGTCCGTTCACATGCGTCCGTTCTGCCGGACCGGAGCCGGACCGGATCCGGACCGGATCCGGACTCCGGCGTCCGTTCCAACATGCGCTATTTTTTGGTCCGGCTCCTCCGGCAGCCGTATCCGGAGCGGAGCCGGACTGCACCATCCGGCCAATACAAAGCAATGAGAGCCGGAGAGCGCACAACACACTGGCTACAAAAACCGGACGTTCTACCCCACTTCCTATGCATTTTGGATGGGGACCACATGGGCCCAGCGTTCAAAGAGTGGGGCAGCAGCGATTTCATGCTGGAGCTCGTTTTGGCAGCAACATGTCTGATGTCTGATAACGAGGAGGCGAACAACAGGAAGGAGAGAATTCCCAGGTTTACGAGTAAAAAATGCCTGGATCCATGGTCCCAACTGCAGTCTCTGTATCCACGGATGGTCTCCACACGTCCACCTGTCTCCAACAATGACCCCAGACCCTTCTGCTGACCTCCCAGACCCCAGGTATTTACAGGATGGTATCTCCTTAAGAAACCGGATCCGGACCGCAACCGTGTTCACACCGCACGGAAACCGGATGCAAACGGACCGGATCCGGACCGGATCCGGATAGGAACCGTGCGGATCAGGTCCGGTCCGGCTCCGGTGCGGTCCGGACATCCGGTGCGGTTTTGACAAAACCGCAAGTGTGAACGGGGCCTTAGTATGCAAAGCAAGCATCCAGAACCACTGGTGTATAGCAAGCCTATAGCTTTACATTTTACACAGCCATATCAAACCCACATGTAACAGCCGGTTTCAGACTTTTGGTCTTCATCTGTACATGGCAAGGATTGATATGGCTGAATGAGATAGGGCTTGGACCAGTACAACAGAGTGACCAAGCAGCTCAGGGAGACCCAAACCACTCAGAATGTATAGGTGGATAAAAGAAACCAAAAAGCCCTCTCACTACAAAAAGCACCGCTACAAAAGTATTCCTTTTCACCCTTGGTAAGTCAAGCAAGCCTATAGCTTTAAGTTTTACACAGTCATATCAAACCCACATGTGACAGCCTATTTCAGACGTTTGGTCCTTATCAGTACATAGCAGGGATTGATAAGGCTGTATGAGATAGGGCTTGGACCAGTACAACAGAGTAACCAAGCAGCTCAGGGTGACCCAAACTACTAAGAATGTATAGGAGGATAAAATAGACCAAAAAGCTCTCCTACTAAAAAAAGCAAAGCTTGGTGTAATTTTCCTTCTTAAAACAGAAGCAAATCTGCAATAATTCAGCTATAAGTGAACATTTGTGGTTATCCACAATGCACTGCTACTGAATATGCAAATTATGCCTCTTTGCCCTTGGCTTGATATGACACTACTTCTTCTTCTTGCTTGGACCAGCCCCTTCTTCTTGCTTGGACCGCCCTGGGGGCAGGGCGCTACTTCTTCTTCTTGCTTGAAGGTTGAGGCACTTACTCTATTATATATATAGATTTTCTAATTTATAAGAATAAATGGCAGCCTTTAGTCAGCTGCATGATGCCAAATATAAAATATTTTACATTTAATGGAGGAACCCCTCCCTTCCTTTCATATTGCCAGGACAGAATCCGGCAGACTGGTAGAGGAGATAAAAAACAAACTGTTACTGATGATGTCATGGGGAGGTGATCTCAGCTTGTGTGAGATTTCACATAAACGACGCCCCTGTGAGAGAGGGTAGCTGATGACAAACACACCCATGATATAAAACCTCCTACTAAGCTCAGAAGTAATGGCTGCCACCTGTATAACCCTTGTTATGAATAGAGTTGGGCCGAACGGTTCGCCTGCGAACGGTTCCATGCGAACTTCCATGGTTCGCGTTCGCGTCCCGCAGGCGAACGTTTGCGGAAGTTCGGTTCGCCCCATAATGCACCATGGAGGGTCAACTTTGACCCTCTACATCACAGTCAGCAGGCCCAGTGTAGCCAATTAGGCTACACTAGCCCCTGGAGCCCCACCCCCCCTTTTATAAGGCAGGCAGCGGCGGCCATTACGGTCACTCGTGTGCCTGCATTAGTGAGAGTAGGGCGAGCTGCTGCAGACTGTCTCTCATAGGGAAAGATTAGTTAGGCTTAGCTTGTTCCTGGCTGCATACCTGTTCTGTGAACCCACCACTGCATACCTGTACTGTGAACCCACCAATGCAT
Source organism: Hyperolius riggenbachi (assembly GCF_040937935.1). NCBI lineage: Eukaryota > Metazoa > Chordata > Amphibia > Anura > Hyperoliidae > Hyperolius > Hyperolius riggenbachi. The sequence goes on along the minus strand of NC_090646.1, from coordinate 69,335,571 downwards.
ACCTGTACTGTGAACCCACCAATGCATACCTGTACTGTGAACCCACCACTGCATACCTGTACTGTGAACCCACCACTGCATACCAGTACTGTGAACCCACCACTGCATACCTGTTCAGTGAACCTGCCACTGCATACCTGTTCAGTGAACCCGCCACTGCATACCTGTTCTGTGAACCCACCACTGCATACCTGTACTGTGAACCCACCACTGCATACCTGTTCTGTGAACCCACCACTGCATACCTGTTCAGTGAACCTGCCACTGCATACCTGTTCAGTGAACCTGCCACTGCATACCTGTTCTGTGAACCCACCACTGCATACCTGTGCTGTGAACCCACCACTGCATACCTGTTCAGTGAACCTGCCACTGCATACCTGTTCAGTGAACCTGCCACTGCATACCTGTTCTGTGAACCCACCACTGCATACCTGTACTGTGAACCCACCACTGCATACCTGTACTGTGAACCCACCACTGCATACCTGTTCAGTGAACCCACCACTGCATACCTGTTCTGTGAACCCACCACTGCATACCTGTACTGTGAACCCACCACTGCATACCTGTACTGTGAACCCGCCACTGCATACCTGTTCTGTTCAGTGAACCCGCCACTGCATACCTGTTCTGTTCAGTGAACCCGCCACTGTATACCTGTTCTGTTCAGTGAACCCGCCACTGCATACCTGTTCTGTTCAGTGAACCCGCCACTGCATACCTGTTCTGTTCAGTGAACCCGCCACTGCATACCTGTTCTGTTCAGTGAACCCGCCACTGTATACCTGTTCTGTTCAGTGAACAGTTTGGTGTGTCAGTGTGAAGCAGTACCTTAATTACACTACCTGATTGATGTATACACATGCAAGATGTTTTAAAGCACTTTAGGCCTGTCATTTAGCATTCAATGTGATTTCTGCCCTTAAAACGCTGCTTTGCGTCAAATCCAGATTTTTCCCGGGGACTTTTGGCGTGTATCCCACTCCGCCATGCCCCCCTCCAGGTGTTAGACCCCTTGAAACATCTTTTCCATCACTTTTGTGGCCAGCATAATTTTTTTTTTCAAAGTTCGCATCCCCATTGAAGTCTACTGCGGTTTGCGAACTTTAACGCGAACCGAACCTTCCGCGAAAGTTCGCGAACCTAAAATCGGAGGTTCGGCCCAACTCTAGTTATGAATAGAGGAGGGTGAAAAGCATGCACTGCTCATGCTCATAGGCTTGAAGGAGTGTTTATTCATCTTTGTGTCAGAGTGGTGCAACAAAAAATTTTGAATTAAAAAAAATGTTTGGTTTGGGTCCACTTTAAAGGGAACCTAAACTAAACTGAAAAACTAAACTTGCCTGGGGCTTCTGCCAGCCCCCTGCAGCCGCCCTGTGCCCACGCCTTCATGGAACGATCCTCCAGTACCCTGCAGATTTGTTTCATTTTCGGCGACTGCACCAGTCGATAGCCTTTTCTCCTTGCTGGGTACATCCTCGATCACGCTCCCATCACCAGGAGTGTCCTGCGCAGGCACAGTTGAGATTTTCTTGTACTGCGCATGCACAGGACAATCATGGCGGCAGGAGCATGATGGTGGCGCAGTTGCCGGAGACTGGCTCTGGCGTGGTTCGTTCCAGGAAGGTGCGTGCACGGGGTAGGTGAAGGGGTCTGGTAAAAAAACCCAGGTAAGTTAAAAGGGCACTATGGCGAAAAATTTTAAAATGTAAAATATGTACAAACATATATAAATAAGAAGTACACTTTTTACACAGTAAAATGAGCCATAAATTACTTTCCTCCTATATTGCTGTCACTTACAGTAGGTAGTAGAAATCTGACAGAAGCGACAGGTTTTGGACTAGTTCATCTCTTCATAGGGGATTCTCAGGGTTTTATTTATTTTCAAAGGCACTTAGTGAATGGCAGTTGCTCTGTCCAACTGCCAAAAAACTGTGTAGCGAGCAGGGAAGCTGGCCAGCATCTTTGTATAAATGCTTTTTAGGGAATATCTTTATAAAGAATAAAAGCCTTGCTGAGAATCCCCTATGGAGAGATGGACGAGATGGACTGGTCCAAATCCTGTCGCTTCTGTCAGATTTCTACTACCTACTGTAAGTGACAGCAACATAGGAGAAAAGTCATGTATGGCTCATTTTACTCTGGAAAAAAACATACTTATTTGTTTATGTTTGCACATATTTTCCATTTTACAATCTTTCGCCATAGTGCCCCTTTAAACACTTTTTTTTTCAGTTTAGTTTAGGTTACCTTTAACACATGTAGTAATTTTGGTAACAATAGGACATATGGGGGCTTTGAATTAACTGCTAAATTTGGCATGAAATTTCGCAAAATTGTGAAATTACGGTTCCTCAATCCTCATTACATTTACATACAAGATTAGTACGATTTTTACTGAAAATTTTGCAATATGATTTTGCCTTTAACATACGTTGCAATACGATTTTGTATTGTAATTTCAAATTACGATGCAAAATCGCGAGTATTCGGGTATGTGAAATGCGTGCTCATCACTAGAATTCAGATACAAAATAACTGGCATTGTGAAAAATAATATCTATTAAAAAAAATAAAAATAAATATATGCATCCCTAAACATGGAATAACCTTTTACATTCAGAGATAGATTTAGTTCAGAATGGTTATTTTTGCTGTTTTTCTGAATGCCTGCAGCATAGTGTTCCCCCTGCTCCCCGGCTTTGATTAGCGCTTGAAGGGCCGTATAGAGCTGTTGTCTCTGCATGAAACATGAAGAGCTTGAGAGGAAAACACTTTCTTGCTATAGATCTGTGTCCTAGATTCAGTATGATTCATTATGTTGGGGTAAATCACATGGTATTATTCAAAATAGGAGCCTAACTCTATTCTTCTTCTGAACATCTTAGTCACTAACTTTTATTATTCCTTTGATGGAGGGAAAAACAATTTCAGGTGATTTAAAGGGACTCCGAGCAGTGCAGAAACTATGGAAAGATGCACATCATTTTAAAGCTCTCTTTCTCCTCTTTCCAATGATATATAAACCGCCACCCTACGCCTTTTAGTTTTCACTATTTTCGCGATTGAATTTGCCGCGGCCGCGATTTCGATCGCGAAAATAGAGAAAACTAAAAGGCGTAGGGCAACGATTTAGGTGTCGTCAGAAAGAGGAGAGAGAGAGCTTTAAAATGATATCCATCAAGCCATAGTTATATTGTATTACACAGGGCGACTTTTTGTCAAAGTCAGCAGCTGCATTCAGCAGAATGGAGCTGCTGACACTGGGGAAAGTGTCGGCCTGTGTAATACAATATAACTATGGCTTGATGGATATCATTTTAAAGCTCTCTTTCTCCTCTTTCTGACGACACCTAAATCGTTGCCCTACGCCTTTTAGTTTTCTCCATTTTCGCGATCGAAATCGCGGCCGCGGCAATTTCAATCGCGAAAATAGCGAAAACTAAAAGACGTAGGGCGGTGGTTTATATATCATTGGAAAGAGGAGAAAGAGAGCTTTAAAATGATTTGCATCTTTCCATAGTTTTTGCACTGCTCAGAGTCCCTTTAAAATGATGAACACCAACCTCTAGCTGGCTGTTACTGAATAAAATCAGGTGTGATGCCTTCTTGCAGGCCTGGAATTCGCTGGTGACTGCCTGTTTCTACTTGCAGAGTGTTTGCAACAAAAGAATGGCAAGTCTTTCTTTAACCTGATACTTACTGTTGTCTAGAGCTGCCAATATTCTAGTGTGTGTACTGAAGTTTCCAGCGCTCCCTGTTGCATCGTTGAGAGACCTGACATGACCTGCTGGATCATCTCATCCAAGCACAGGCCTATGCAATTGTTTCCCCTCCTCAGGACTACCATCATAAATTCCTGGGCCCCATACTGGGCAAACCTGCTGGGCCCCCCTGGGCTTCTGAGGGGCAGGGCCTCCAGACACTATCCTTTTTCCTACCCAGGAACTAATTCACAGCTGGGGATTGTGTGGCAGTGCCACTGTTCGGGCCCCAGACTCTGCATGAGCCCCATATGGCTGTACCATTTGTACCACCCTGAACGCAGCCCAGCCCCTCCTTGCTCCTCCCACTCCATCATGTGCCACACGTCATCTCACTGCTCCCCTCCACAGCACAAGGATGCATTGCTAGCCTGCTGGCTATTGTCGCATCTGAACTGAAGTCGGCCCCGAACTGTTCCAATCTCTGCAGGCAAAAGAGGCAAAGGAGAGGGAAAGAGGGTACTTGTGTGCTGGGTCAGAAACTCCACCATCATTGGATTGGGGAGGGGGTTGCTACTAATATGAGAAAAGCATTTGAAACAATAAAAAGGCAAGAAATAACAAGCTTACCTCAAAGTAGCACTAAAAGTGATATTTATTAAAGATACAAACAACAACACCTTTCTCAGGTTATATCCGCTTCATTTGATCAATACTATATCAAAATCAATGCTTAAAGAGAATCTGTATTGTTAAAATCGCACAAAAGTAAACATACCAGTGCGTTAGAGGACATCTCCTATTACCCTCTGTCACAATTTCGCTGCTCCCCGCCGCATTAAAAGTGGTTAAAAACAGTTTTAAAAAGTTTGTTTATAAACAAACAAAATGGCCACCAAAACAGGAAGTAGGTTGATGTACAGTATGTCCACACATAGAAAATACAACCATACACAAGCAGGCTGTATACAGCCTTCCTTTTGAATCTCAAGAGATCATTTGTGTGTTTCTTTCTCCCTGCAGTTCTCATGCACTGAAGTTTCAGGCTGCTCTTTTTTCTCCTGCAAACAGCTTTGCCCTTGTCTGTAATTCTTCAGTATGTGAAAGCTCAGCCAGCTCAGAGGACGATTTATCCAGCTTGTGAAAGATAAGAGAGAAGAGAGAAGCTGCTCTAATCTAAATAATACACAGGCAGTGTGCATAGAGGGGCCTGGAAGGTGGAATTCATAGCAGAACCACAACACTGAAGAACTTGGCAACCTTCCAGACACAGGCTGACAAGTCTGACAAGGGAAAGATACATTGATTTATTACAGAGACTGTTATAGTAGAAAGTGCTGCAGTAAGCTAGAACACATTAGAATAGCTTTTGGAACTTGTAGGATGATAAAAAACAGGATGCAATTTTTGTTGCGGAGTCTCTTTAAGTCTGGCTCAGGAGCACCTATCTAAGCTTCCCTTGAGATGACCTCGTTATTTCTTACAATTTTATTGTTTTCACAGTTTTTAGCACACTATGGGCATTTCCCCACTTCCCATATCAATTATATACGGCCCCTGTTAGATATGGTGCGGTAGTTACCATAGTTCTTATAGGTGCACTGTTCTACACATTATTTTTTTGGACAGCGACTTAAACCCAATACCATCTGAGCAATGAAAGATTTCATCACACTCGCTTTACCGTGGTTACTGGACTAGCAACCCGGGCTTGTGAGTACCCTACTTCCATTTAATTGCCTCCCCTTTTTGATGTATGACCCCATAACCGTCTCTCTCTAGCGTACATATAATTAAACCACCAGGAAATTTGGGTGCAGGGTACAGCCGAAAAATGGCTAAACCTGCTCCTGCAAAAGTCCTGGTGGTGTCAATTACTATTTCCCCTCCAGGTCACCATGGACTCAGGGGGTAAGATATAATTTTTGCTATCAGCTATTGCTGGATGCCAAATTACACTGCTTTTAAAGTAATTTGGGCGTCGTTACTGTCTTAGTGCGGCTTTAGCCTTTATTGCTATTACAGCCTATGGCGGCGCCGGTTGCTCTGGAATCTCTGGTGCTGATTTTCTTTGCTACCTTCTCTCTCTGTGCTTGTGCTTCTATCTTTTGGTACAGATATACATCCTACTTCTCTCCAATCTTCCTTTGTTATTTTTCATCCATCTGAGAGACCTACCTACTAGGGTAGCAACCCCTGCCACAGGTAGGTGCATGGCTGTAGGAGGGCCCAAACTGCTCTCTTTTCTGCCTCAAATACAGGGCTCAAGTGTTGTTGTGGTCACACAATGGGAACAAAAACAGGGCAGCCATCAGGGGGGAACAACTGACACTGCAGTGAGGGGCCCAGGGCTTCTGGAAGGGCCTCAGAAAAGAGTGACATCAGCACTTGAACGTGAGGAGCAGATGAGTGAGCCCACTGCAGCAGATTTTATATACTGGGGCACCACCTATATCTGGCTACATGCTACCTATACTAGGCCACCACCTATACCTGGCTATCTATACTGGGGCTGGAACAACCTATACCTAGCTACCTATACTGGGGCACCACCTATATCTGGCTACCTTTACTGAGGGCACCACCTGTTCCTGGCTACCTATACTGGGGCATCACCTATACTTGGCTACTTATACTGTGGATCCTATAGCTTGCTACCTATACTGGGTGCAACTGTACCTGGCTAACCTATACTGGTGCACCACCCATACCAGGCTACCTATACTGGGGGCAACTATACCAGTAGAGATGTCGCGAACCTCCAATTTTCGGTTCGTGAACCCTGTTCGCGAACCTCCGCGAAAGGTTCGGTTCGCGAAAAAGTTCACGAACCGCAATAGACTTCAATGGGGAGGCGAACTTTGAAAATTTGTAAAAATTCTACCAGCTAGAAAAATGATAAAAAACATGTTTCAAGAGCTCTAATACCTGGAGGCACACCTGATTGAGTGAAATACACATCACTGCTGGAGGACCCGCCCACCCTCCCTCCTCCTCCTCCTCCTCCTCCTCCTCCTCCAAGCTAGGTCCTTATACAATTTGACTCAGTTGTCTGCCTACACTAATTAGTTATGGGACAGCTGCTACACACTCTGCTAGGGAAATTTTAATTAGCCTCTTGTGAGTCCCTTTCTCCCTCCTCCCCTTCTCCCTCCTACCGGAGGGAGGAGGGTCTCTTCTGCCAGGGAATTATACTATTTTAAAAACCAGTATACATCATACCATAGCTGGGAATCGAACCCAGATCTCACTGTGTGGTGGGCAAGTCACCCTAACCACTGTACCACTACAGTAGTAAGTGAAACTGGCCTAAAATTTACCATTTATGCTCAATGCAATAGAAACATTAGGTTGCTTAAAGGAGAACTGTAGTGAGAGGTATATGGAGGCTGCCATATTGATTTCCTTTTAAGCTATACCAGTTGCCTGGCAGCCCTGCTGATCTATTTGGCTGCAATAGTGTGAATCACAGCAGAAACAAGCATGCAGCTAATCTTGTCAGATCTTACAAAAATGTCAAACACCAGATCTGCTGCTTGCTTGTTCAGGGTCTAGGGCTAAAAGTATTGGAGGCAGAGGATCTGCAGGATAGCCAGGTAGCTGGTATTGCTTAAAAGGAAATCAATATGGTAGCCTCCATATACCTTTCACTACAGTTCTCCTTTTAAGGGATCCTTAACTGAGAGTGATATGGATGTTTCCTGTAAACAATACCAGTTGCCTGGCAGTCCAGCTGATCTTTGTGACTGCAATAGTGGCTGAATCACACCCTGAAACAAGCATGCAGCTAATCCAGTCTGACTTCAGTCAGAGCACCTGATCTGCATGCTTGTTCAGGGGCTGTGGCTAAAAGTATTAGAGACACAGGATGAGCAGGCGATTCAGGCAACTGGTATTATTTTAAAAGGAAAAATCCATATCCTTCTCCGTTTAGGTTCCCTTTAAGGATTTGTAGCATAAAAGCCAACTCACATTGGCTGGGATTTGAACCTGGGTCTAACTGTGTGGTTGGCAAGCACACTAACCACTGTACCAACTGAAGCTGGCCTAAAATTTACCATTTATGCTCAATACAAGAGAAAAAGTAGACAAGACAAATAACATTTATATCACACCTTTCTCCTGGCGGACTCAAAGCACCAGAGTTGCAGCCACTAGGGCATGCTCTATAGGCAGTAGCAGTGTTAGGAAGACTTGCCTAAGGTCTCCTACTGAATAGGTGCTGGCTTACTGAACAGACAGAACTGAGATTTGAACTCTGGTCTCCTGTGTCAGAGGCAGAGCCCTTAACCATTACACCATGCAGCCACTGCTTACAGATATGTAGCCAGACATGGCCTTGTCTTTTGTGTTCAACAGTTGTTAAGAGAAACATTAGACAAGATAGCAGTGTTAGGAAGACTTGCCTAAGGTCTCCTACTGAATAGGTGCTGGCTTACTGAACAGACAGAGCGGAGATTTGAACTCTGGTCTCCTTTGTCAGAAGCAGCGCCCTTATCCATTACACCATGCAGCCACTGCTTACAGATATGTAGCCAGACATGGCCTTCTCTTTTGTGTTCAACAGTTGTCCAAAGAGAACCCCAGATAGCCAGGTAGATTCATATCTCTCTCTCTTCCTAACACTGCTACTGCCTATAGAGCATGCCCTTGTGGCTGCAGCTCTGGTGCTTTGAGTCCGCCAGGAGAAAAGTGTGATATAAATGTTATTTGTCTTGTCTACTTTTTCTCTTGTATTGAGCATAAATGGTAAATTTTAGGCCAGCTTCAGTTGGTACAGTGGTTAGGGTGCTTGCCAACCACACAGTGAGACCCAGGTTCAAATCCCAGTCAATGTGAGTTGGCTTTTATGCTACAAATCCTTAAAGGGAACCTAAACGGAGAAGGATATGGATTTTTTCTTTTAAAATAATACCAGTTGCCTGAATCGCCTGCTGATCCTGTGTCTCTAATACTTTTAGCCACAGCCCCTGAACAAGCATGCAGATCAGGTGCTCTGACTGAAGTCAGACTGGATTAGCTGCATGCTTGTTTCAGGGTGTGATTCAGCCACTATTGCAGTCACAAAGATCAGCTGGACTGCCAGGCAACTGGTATTGTTTACAGGAAACATCCATATCACTCTCAGTTAAGGTTCCCTTAAAAGGAGAACTGTAGTGAAAGGTATATGGAGGCTACCATATTGATTTCCTTTTAAGCAATACCAGTTACCTGGCTATCCTGCAGATCCTCTGCCTCCAATACTTTTAGCCCTAGACCCTGAACAAGCATGCAGCAGATCTGGTGTTTGACATTTTTGTAAGATCTGACAAGATTAGCTGCATGCTTGTTTCTGCCGTGATTCACACTACTGCAGCCAAATAGATCAGCAGGGCTGCCAGGCAACTGGTATAGCTTAAAAGGAAATCAATATGGCAGCCTCCATATACCTCTCACTACAGTTCTCCTTTAAGCAACCTAATGTTTCTATTGCATTGAGCATAAATGGTAAATTTTAGGCCAGTTTCACTTACTACTGTAGTGGTACAGTGGTTAGGGTGACTTGCCCACCACACAGTGAGATCTGGGTTCGATTCCCAGCTATGGTATGATGTATACTGGTTTTTAAAATAGTATAATTCCCTGGCAGAAGACACCCTCCTCCCTCCGCTAGGAGATAGAAGGGAATAGATAGAAGGGTAGGAGGGAGGAGGGAGGTGGGAGCCCACAAGAGGCTAATTAAAATTTCCCTAGCAGAGTGTGTAGCAGCTGTCCCATAACTAATTAGTGTAGGCAGACAACTGAGTCAAATGGTATAAGGACCTAGCTTGGAGGAGGGAGGGTGGGAGAGCCTCGAGCAGTGTGTTTGGCAATAACATGTCTGCTGACAGTGATATGGAGGGTCAAAGTTTTGCTCAATAGAGCATTATGGGGGCGAATCGAACTTCCGCAAAAGTTCGCCTGATGCAGGCGAACGCGAACCCCCAAAGTTCACCTGGAACCATTTGCAGGCGAACCGTTCGCGACATCTCTATATACCAGTCTACCAACTATAGTTGAATACCTATACTGGGGGCACCTGTATCTTGCTGGCCTATACTAGGGGTATCTACACCAGGCTACCTTTACTGGGGCACCACCTATAGCTGGCTACTTATACTGGGGGAACCTATGCCTGGATACCTATACTGGGGGCAGGGGCGTAGCTAGAAATGACTGAGCCCCATAGCAAAAAAAATTTATGCCCCCCCCCCCCCCACGACCTTCCAACCCCACGAACCTCTGACCTCCCACCCAAACATTACTCCAGGACCCTCCACCCCAACATTCCCACACCCCTCTAAGTACAGTATAAGTAGCCAGGTCTATAGGTGTCCCCAGTTTAGGTAGTAGTCAGGGGCGTAACTAGAAATCACTGGGCCCCCTTGTGGCAACAGCAATTTAAACTAAATACTGTACAAACATTTTAACTCATACATGAACATTATGGAAAATCCAAGTTGAAAATAGACTGCGAAGATAAACAATTTCATCCTTCCTACTTCTGAAAAATATATATATATTATTTTTTTTTTTTTAGAACCTCCCAGTTTTATTTTCTGTTTTCCCATAGTCGCACAGAAGATATGTATCTCCCGTCGCTGCCGCGCCGCCTGCATAATCAGTGCTGCAGGGGAGTGCAGAGGGGAGAGCCCGAGGTGAGGGAGGGGGGGCCCGTCCCCCCTCCCCACCGATGTGCCACCAAGCTCTCCCCTCATGCTGCCACCCCTCCAGGTCCTTGTGGGTCCCCTGTGATGTAGGGCTTGGGCGGGCCCCATAGCAATGCTATGGTTGCTATGGTGATTGCTGCGTGTATCAAAAAAGGGCGCCTGGAAAAAAGGGCGCGGGGTATAGCCGAAATTGTAAGTTTGAATGCAAAACCATATTTTTCGTTTAAGAGGTTATAAACGATAATTTAGTGCTAAATAGGTTAAATAAACGGAAATGAAATGGCAAAATACCGTCTATAGCAGTAAACGAATTCTGAAAAGAAACGTCAAATAGCGTCTATAGCAAAAACGATATTTACACTTGTATTAAGCATAGTACTAGAATGGTAGGTTTTACAGGTATTTTACTACAATTATACCTAACTTTAGGGTCACAGATATCTCTCCTTATCAATATCCCTCACACCTAGACCCCCCCTTTGTGTAAATACACATAATGTAATAAATTGTATATATTACATATATTATACTATAACTATACCTAACCTTACTCTCATACAGAGCCCTCCCTGTACCTATCCCTAACCCCTAGACCCCCCTGGTGGTGTCTAAACCTAAGACTCCCCTGGTGGTGCCTAAACCTAAGACCTCCCTGGTGGTGCCTAAAACTAACCACCCCCCTGGTGGTGCCTAAACCTAACCACCCCCTGGTGGTGTATATTGCACTGTAACTATACCTAACCCTCCCTGTACCTATCCCTAACCCCTAGACCCCCCTGGTGGAGCCTAAACCTAAGACCCCCCTGTTGGTGCCTAAAACTAACCACCCCCCTGTTGGTGCCTAAAACTAACCACCCCCCTGTTGGTGCCTAAACCTAAGACCCCCCTGTTGGTGCCTAAACCTAAGACCCCCCTGTTGGTGCCTAAACCTAAGACCCCCCTGTTGGTGCCTAAACCGAAGACCCCCCTGTTGGTGCCTAAACCGAAGACCCCCCTGTTGGTGCCTACACCTAAGACCCCCCTGTTGGTGCCTAAACCTAAGACCCCCCTGGTGGTGCCTAAACCTAAGACCCCCCTGGTGGTGCCTAAACCTAAGACCCCCCTGGTGGTGCCTAAACCTAAGACCCCCCTGGTGGTGCCTAAACCTAAGACCCCCCTGGTGGTGCCTAAAACTAACCACCCCCCTGGTGGTGTATATCGCACTGTAACTATACCTAACCCTCCCTATACCTATCCCTAACCCCTAGACCCCCTAGTAATGCCTAAACCTAACCATCCCCACAGCACAAACACGCTAAACACATATAAACAATAATATATTTAACCCTTAAAATACTTCACTCCAAATAACATGAATAAAATAATTTATATATTTGTAATAGAATAACTAGCCTTAAAATCACGTATACATTAATAATATTATAAGTAGAAAAAGGTATATATAATATATATACACATACAATACAATAGATAGCCTTACAATCACGTATGCATTAGAAATCTTAAAATAACAGTAATATTTAAAGCGATATTTTAGTAACTATAATCAACGCATTATAAGTGTAAAAACAAAGTTAATACCAAAAGCGATGTATTTCTAATACAATCAGGTTGAGAAACGTTATTTAAGCATTATACATATGAAAACGAATTTTAAATGATAAAAGAAGTGTAAACGAAATTTTAGTTGTTATAGTTTTATAAGCGCATTTTTAAAACGAAAAAAACTAGTTAAAACTGATATAAGCGAAATTTACAAACGGAAAAATAAGTATAATACAAAGTCAAAACGAACTTGTAAACGATATTTGTTATAAATTTTACCCTGTAAACGAAAACATTTGTTAACACGATCCCTGTAACCGCTATTTCTCGGGCGCCCTTTTTTCCTGTCGGGCGCCGAATAGCCGATATTTTGCATTGCAGTCTATGGCGGCGCCCTTTTTGTCCACTATGCCTGTGCGCCCTTTTTTACTAGCACCGGTGATTGCTACGCCCCTGACTGGGGGCACCTATACCTGGCTAGGGCAGGGGGACAAGCTGAGACAGAAGGAGACAAGAGGTAACTACTCGGGGAACAGAGGCAGACAAAAGAGGCACAGGGAGAAGAGATGAGACGGGAACATGAGGTCACACAGAGGGACACAAAAGAGACACAAACTGAGGTGAGACAGAGGTGGACAAAAGAGGCACATGAAGAAAAGAGGGAGACAAAAGAGAATGGATAAAGGATAAGAACGGACCTACAAGTCCATATCTCATTTGTTAACCGGGGACTACCTGTATTTTGCTACTATTTGGCTCCACCCACAACATGCCATGGTCATGCCTACTTTTTGCCGCATCACACTGTGATTTCTTCAGTGTCGGAGCCATGCACATTTTTCATCGCAGCACACTTCGCGTACGGATATGGGGGTGGGAGGGCACAACAACCAGTGGGTGGGCCCAAGGAGAGGGGGGCCCCAGGCCTGATGATGTGTAAGGGGCCCCAAAATTTCTGATGGCGGCCCTGAACAAAAATACACATTTTCACCAAATGTATTGAAGTCAATGGGCATGAGAATACACATTTTCACTAAATGCTTTGAAGTCCGTCAATGAGGTGTGTGTGTGTGTGTGTGTGTGTGTGTGTGTGTGTGTGTGTGTGTGTGTGTGTGTGTGTGTGTGTGTGTGTGTGGTGTGTGTGGTGTGTGTGTGTGTGGTGTGTGTGGTGTGTGTGGTGTGTGTGTGTGTGTGTGTGTGTGTGTGTGTGTGTGTCTCTGTGTGTGTGTGTGTGTGTGTGTGTGTGTCTGTGTGTGTGTGTGTGTGTGTGTGTGTGTGTGTGGTGTGTGTGGTGTGTGTGGTGTGTGTGTGTGTGGTGTGTGTGGTGTGTGTGGTGTGTGTGTGTGTGTCTCTGTGTGTGTGTGTGTGTGTGTGTGTGTGTGTGTGTGTGTGTGTGTGTGTGTGTGTGTGTGTGTGTGTGTGTGTGTGTGTGTGTGTGTGTGTGTGTGTGTGTGTGTAGGGGTGTGTGTGTCTGTGTGTCTGTGTGTCTGTGTGTGTGTGTGTGTGTGTGTGTGTTTAATACAGTATATATATATATATTGATATATGTGTAATATATAGCAAGAAACCGTTACAAATGCATGTGAGTTTATCAATGAACCGACGTAGAATCACAACAATTTTTACCAAAAGGTCTATTTAGCCCTTCTATTTACCTGGTCTCCAAGGGTTTGTTTTTTTTTTAGCCGTAAATCATTAAAAAGATTATATTTTCTGCTTTAAAAATGAGAGCATGCAGCTTAGTCCCCAACAGTAAGGATACATGGCACAAATTGCATTTGACTGCTTTTTAAGTAGGATTTAGTCAGTTAATTGTCTGGTAGGGAATAATAGCCAGTACACACAGAAGGAGAAAATCATTCCGTCTCACACTGTGACATACAGTGTTTCACAACTATTAAACAAATTAGAATGAGGCACAGAGAAAATCTAGCCCTAATTGTTAAAAAGCATCGATAGTGTGTTTCTGTGTGATTTTTTTTTTCTGGTTTATGCTCGAAAAGCAGAATTATAGACCTTTTGGGGAAAGATCTGGTTTAACAAGGCTTATTATTATTTCTAATTCCCTCCTTTCCTCGTCTCGCTGCATGGTCATTTTGAACTAGAGACTCACAAATGCGAAACGCATAAGCTGACGTCTCAGCAGGCATCCGTGAATGAAGGCGGGGCTAGAAAGAGTAAGCCTGGCCATGGCACCTTATCGTTTTGTAGTTTTTGTCCCTGTACATGAATCAACTGGATTTAATTATCCTCTCACTTTTTTTTTTTTTTTGCCGCCCTCACAAAAATGAACTGCTAAAGGATTAAATAACAATTTCCCAGTGAGCATAATCACGCATTATTATTTTTAGTCAAGGAATAGATCAGTGCTAAGCAGCGCAAGTGTAAGCAACCATCTTTTGTTGCAGAAGCGCTTGTCTGAACCTGTTTTGCTGTCAGTTTAACATTAAGTTAAGCCTCCAACATGGCTGGTATCTTTTACTCGGTAGGAGGAGACTTAAAGTGGATCCGAGATGAAAAACTAACTATAACAAGTAATTTATCTATATATCTTATCTAAAGTTTAGATAGTTTACACAACAAATCTAGCTGCAAACAGCTTCAACAGTTTATGATTATTTATTCCTGTGATACAATGAGAGCGGCCATGTTCTGTTTGTCACATTACACACAGGCAAGTTGATAGCATCTCCAGCCCTCGACCTGTGAAAACTTCACTTCCCTCTCCTCCTCCCTCCTCCCCTCTGCCTCTGAAATCTCTGGCTAGTAACCCCCTCCCCTTCCTGCCCAGACTGAGCTCCCATAAGCCCTTGCAGCACGGATCTGAGAGTGCCAAGACACTTTGGAGAAGCTGTGGGCGAGGCTTGTTTAGTTTATAGGGAATTAGAGTATTAAAACAAAAAAAAAATATTTGGCTTGAGGAATGCCCTATAAACTACTGTATATGAAAAAAGAAAACAATTATGCAATGAGTAAAAGTTTATCCCATACATCTAGCAACTTGGCGGCCAATTGACCATCCAATTTGATAATCGGTGTTGCCAAGTGCATGCCCGATTGACGATGTGACCAATTTCTGCCCGTCGTGGTTAATCAGTTGCGCGGTGGTAACAGCGAGCAATATCTGGACAAGCAACGAATGCGACAAAATTCCTGGTGCTGTTTCTTTCAGTGTAAGAATGTACATGTGCACATTTTTACATTACCTGCCCTGTGCTGCGGCGCCGCCCGTCTTCTGAATCTGCCGCCGTGCATAGGGCAAGTGGAAAAGCGGCAGATTCGGAAGGTGGAGGCGGCGGATGTGGCAGGGAGGGATGATTCCTGAGAGACGTAATGCTGAAATCGATTGGAAGTCAGCCTGTTGTGTATGGGCAGACGTTAGATCTCTTCTCTAATCAGATCAGAAAGAGATTTGTCTCTTGGTCAAATAAGTAAACTTAAAGAGGCCCTGTAGTGGCATATAGTAGAATGCAGTAAATTATTCCGGACACCCACTTTTATGGGAATTTTCCTGGTTTCAGCATCAGAATCACTTCCTATAGCTATATATTTCTGTATATTGGTATGTAACTCCGCCCTCCCAGTCATGTTTAGCCTATGCTGTTTAGCTATGTGGAATACTACTCCCCGTGCACTCTGGGAGATCAGGTGTTATTTTTGCTGGTTACGGAACAACCAACAAACATTCGGCAGCGATGCACCTTGCAGAAGTAAAGTTCAGAGAGATCAGAGAGAGGAAGGATTTTACAATGGGCAAACACTGACTAAATCAAAGGAATATATACTGTAGTAGAATGGATAGTTAAGGTAAGTAAAATAATACTCACAAACCACGGTTACCCTCTAGGCAACCACTGTAAATGCAGGTGGGGAGATTAGACCTGTCCCCACTCAAGATTACAAAGTCACTCTCTGTAGATCAGAACAGAAGAAAAGGGCATAACACCCCTCCACCAAGGGGACACGGGGGACACGCAATGCACGGAGGCGGCAAAAATGTAAAATACACTAACATTGCTAAAATCGCTAAGGAGGTCATGGTGGACTTACCTCCCCAAAGCAGACATGAAACTGTCAATTTCAAAAATACATACATTTATTGGTATACTCCAAAACAATGTTGCAACTCGTTTCACAGGTATAGTCCTGCTTCATCAGGCAATAAAATGCAGAGTATTTAACAGTTGTATGTCAGAATAACACCCACCCCCTATAGCTATAGAACTATATAGACTATAGTTCAACCCTTAATGACAAGGAATTACAGGTGTAAACATCTTTCTGGCATAAAATGACTTCTGAGAGAAGGAGATTTTTTAGGAGGAGGAGGATAGATACAACGGTTTATCACATCAGTTTCTTTTGTTTCCTTTAAGGGTTTTCACAGGGTTTTACTATGTTTAACGAATGGGTCCTCGAGGAGGCTGTAAGCCAGCTACAAAAGTAGGGAATGATATTACCAGGAGATCGGAACCATAAACTGATACGCGATGCCACGTTCTCAAAGGCAGATGAATATGACTAGCAGCAAACTGAAATGAAAAGTTAATTTTAGAATCAATGGAGATTACTGAATCATTTGTACAGCAATTATATCTGTTACATCCATTTTTAACAGGGTTGGAACTTGCTTCTCGATGGCGCCGTGTCTATTTAATCCCTCAAACGCAACGCCGCGCCTTCAATGGGGGTGAAGCCGGGGCATTCCGTCGCCCTCCGCTGTGTTTTATTAGAAACATGCTACAACAATTTGCTTTAAGTGTCCCTAATTAGTTGAAGGTGACAACATGTTTGTCACATAAATTATACAAAGCAGATAAATTAGATCAGTGTCAGCTTCTATGTAAACTTGTTTGGTTGAGCGAGCTTCATAAATATTGCAAGCCTAAATAATTGCGTTCCAACATGTTATTTAACAGAAGTGACTATGTGAGCAGCTCCAGGATGCCAATAATGCGGCGGGATTATCATATGTCTTCCCGCTATCAGCAACTGACAACTTGACAGCAGGTGTTGGAGGTATTCGCTTGTGTTCTTAATTAATCATTAATCTGGCAATATTTTCTCACATTTAACATACTTCTACATGATTGCCATGTCACTGCTTTCTGTAATTATTTCACAAACAGGCACACATTAGACGACTTACACACAGGCATCTCTGCTTTCAGCATCCGTGCTTTGCAGACTACCTGAGGTGACGTGATGGACTGAGAGAGAAAGGTGTGTGTAAAAACCCCAATCCTTCTTAGATCTAGGCGAAGCTTCCGTATTTTAACGCGTAGTCTACGAAATGCAAACTTAGCGAAGTTTCTGATTTCGTAGCCGTAGTTTGCAAAGCGTAATCGCGGAAAACTACGCGCAGTTCCAGCGTAGCGAAGTTAGCTGACTACGACCATCCCTAGTTAATATATGTATTTTTCAGCTGAAAAATTTGTTTAACTAAGGGTTAAATCAGCACCTTTTTTGAAGTGATTTCTCTGAGAGAGTCTAGGCATGTGCCTAGCGATTTTCTAATCATGCTTAGCGATTTTTGGAGCGTTTTGGTGTAGCATTTTTTTATTTTTTTGTTACAGAAGAGCTGAAACTGAACAGCTTCTGTAACAAAAACGATTGAAAAATCGCTTAGTTCTAGTGTTTTTCAGAGCGATTTTCCACTTTCCTATACTTAACATTGAGGCTGAAAACTCTCATAAAAGCGCAGAAATGCTGCAGGACCCAAGTTTGCGTTTGGGAAAAAATCACATCGCTCTGGTGTGATCCATCCCATTCAAATACATTATCCAAGTGCTTTTTACAGCGCTCACATTTTTAAAAGCACTCAGACACACTCTTGGTGTGCACCATCCCTAAAAAAGTTTCCAGCTGTCCCCCTTTTGGAGCTCCTGGTGTTTTCAGTTCCTTTTTCCTTTCCAGAGGTTAGACATCCAAAGATCATCGACTGACAGCCCACTCCTAACTGTAAATGAAAAGTTCCTTGCAGTCAGGCTGCAGTCGAACAGCTTAAAACGGTATAAAATGCAAAAATACATGTTTGCTCTAAAACATTAAACACAGAAAAAAAAAAGAAAAAAATCAACAGAAAACAGTTACTGACTGTGGTGTGTCACTAAAAAACATATTTTAACTTCACTGAAGCTAATCGATAATATTGCCAGTTGCAGGACAAATTATCAGATTGTTGTCTTAAGTCAAGCCAACCTAAACTGGCCAGAGAGCGAAGACTGTGGATAGTCCTCCTCGGCCCCACCATCACTGCTCAGGATTCTCTAACACTTCTTTGCTGTGCTCCATTCAGTGAATAAGCATCGCCCTACTGCACCTGCGCAAGTATGGCCACACCTGCACATTAACGTGGATCGGCTTTGGCTTACTATGCAGCAGGGCCGGTTCAAGTAACAATTGGGCCCTAGGGCAAAATTATATATTGTATATAAAACCTTTAGTGCTAGTTCTACACATCCACCACCACGTGTTTGCGCTGATATATTTCTACTAGGGCAAAATTAGCCTGGGGGCCCCCCAACAGACACCCCCGACCAACAAGCGTCATTAGAGGCCCTTTGTTGCAGCCAAATTTCCCTCTTGGGCCCCTGAGCTGGCTGCTGAATGTCCCCAATCACATCCCAACTTAAGAGACTCTGCAGAGTCCTTGGGGAGCAACATTTAAGATGGGGGAGGGACACCTTGGGGGCCCCTACAGGCTTTGGGGCCCTGGGGCAATTGCCCATTTTTTCCTATGGTAGCTCCGGCCCTGCTATGCGGCAGGAGCTGTACTCGTATGGGTGCAATACCGCCACCAGGGGTGTAACCAGAAGGGAGCAGCTCCTGCAACCCCAGCGGAGTCCAGAGCCATTTAACACTTCACTCCTCTGATAAAGGGGTCCTTCCTCCTTTAGGGATTTTTTGTGGCTACACTTGCTATGGTTCTAAAGATTTTGATGTGCAAAATGGCCCTCCAGGTTGTGAGGGTCACAAAGCGGTAGGCAAGGAAAAGGGAGTGAATATTGCGGGGCCCCAAAGTTTTGCTGGGGGGCCCCATGATTTGTAGTTATGCTCCTGACGGCCATGCTCATACAAGTGGTCTTTCACCTACAACCTAACATGATGTATACCCACTTGGACTGAGGGACTAGAGGTCGTGTGGATCCCCGGTGGACTGTGGCCCATGCCTTCTATCATTGAAAGCGAAATATACAACCTTATAATGTTTGTTGTTTTGTTTGGAGCTGGTTAGCCCCTCTTATTCCTTTGGGTGATGGTGACTACAAGAATATAGGAGGCCTGTATACCACCCTGGTGAGTTTGCGTACGTACAAAAAGGACGCCCGGACAAAAAGGGCGCGGGGTGTAAACTCTAAATAATAATTAATCATTAATAGAGTTTATAAAAATAGGGTGCTATATTTCGTTTACAAATAATGTTTAACAAAATTATAAATCATTAAATAATGTTTATGAAATCGGAAATTGTGAAAACGTTAATCTTCCCTGTTTCAAAAGTTAAACTTATAATTACGTTTATTAAAAAAACAATAATATATGTTTAATTGTTATAATTGTATATTATTGTGAATAACCTTCATTTATGGTTTGTTCTTATAATAAAATCTGAAAATATTCTTTATAACGATGATATAAATATAACTACGTTCGTAATAAGTGTTGTAAAACATTAGTAATTGTCACTAAAATTTTAGTAAAACTATACCTAAGCCTACTCTTACACAGAACCCTCCCTGTACCTATCCCTAACCCCTAGACCCCCTGCTGGTGCCTAAACCTAAGACCCCCCTGTTGGTGCCTAAACCTAAGACCCCCATGTTGGTGCCTAAACCTAAGACCCCCCTGTTGGTGCCTAAACCTAAGACCCCCCTGTTGGTGCCTAAACCTAAGACCCCCCTGTTGGTGCCTAAACCTAAGACCCCCCTGTTGGTGCCTAAACCTAAGACCCCCCCTGTTGGTGCCTAAGTAACCCTCCCTGTACCTACCCCTAACCCCTAGACCCCCCCCTGTTGGTGCCTAAACCTAAGAACCCCCTGTTGGTGCCTAAACCTAAGACCCCCCTGTTGGTGCCTAAACCTAAGACCCCCCTGTTGGTGCCTAAACCTAAGACCCCCCCTGTTGGTGCCTAAGTAACCCTCCCTGTACCTACCCCTAACCCCTAGACCCCCCTGTTGGTGCCTAAACCTAAGACCCCCCTGCTGGTGCCTAAACCTAAGACCCCCCTGTTGGTGCCTAAACCTAAGACCCCCCTGTTGGTGCCTAAACCTAAGACCCCCCTGTTGGTGCCTAAACCTAAGACCCCCTGTTGGTGGCTAAACCTAAGACCCCCCTGTTGGTGCCTAAACCTAAGACCCCCTGTTGGTGCCTAAACCTAAGACCCCCTGGTGGTGCCTAAACCTAAGACCCCCCTTTATTATGTGGATAATAATGTTTTACTAATTGTGGATGCAAAAAATATTTTGCAATTTATGTTACGTACTGATCGATTTATTTTGTGAATAATAATGTTTTACAAACAGTAAGGGATAAAACTTTAAATAATGTTTTAATTATTTAAATAAGATAAATATGTTTAGTATTTTCATAAACGTTATTCGGCACGGGTGCATTTTATAAACGTAAATCACCACAAGCTCAGTTATAAATCATTAAACATCTCCGGGCGCCGTTTGTAAACTTTATTTAGCTCCGGGCGCCGTTTGTAAACTTTATTTAGCTCCGGCGCCCTTTTTTTCTGCTCGGCGCCCATTAAACGTTATTTATTATGGGAGTGAATGGCGGCGCCCTTTTTGTCCGCTAGCTGCCTGCGCCCTTTTTTCCCAGCTCCGGTGAGTTTGTATAGACCATTTATAATATTACACTGTTTCGGAAGATCTGCACTGATTTGTACTATAATTCTTGGGACTTTGGACATTGTCTATCTTCAGCCGTTGGGGCTGACAATTTCTTTCATATTGTTTTAGCATAGAATTAGAATTTTTTTTAGAGTAACTTTTGTCATTTGTATCTGTTTTATGTATTTATTCTTGATTGGACAATCTTTTACACGGTGTACCACATTTACATAGAGGAAGTGGAGCCTGTGGGATTCAGCCAGGAGAAATTGTTCATTGTTATTCTGTAAGACTAAATTATTTTAACTCGGTACACTTAATGAAAAAGCAGGCAGATTTATAGTTCCATCTAGAACTAAAATGACGCACAGGAAAAAAAATAAATAAAGTATATCTATTTTCTAAATGTTACAGCCTATGAGCAGCCCTCTCCAGGTTTCCGGATGCAACTGTTGGTAACACGAGAAAATCTTAAGCATTATACTGAAGTGAAGACCATCAGACAGTCTGCCAGGTGTCAGAAAAATTAAAGTCCAACTGCAGGCAAGTAAGCAAAACATTGTTATATTATATACAGATCTCTTATATATTGCAAAACATGTTTCTACTAACGTATTGACCACAGACTCAAGCAAGAACAGCTGATCTGGCCAGTGGTGCTTATACTACCCTCTCCTTTGGGCTGAGACAAGGTCCTTCAGCACCCAAGGTAGAGACACCATAGTGCGCCCCTCCATCCCTCCCATCCCAGCCATCTCACACTGATTGCTATTAGACTAAGAGGTGCCTCAGGGTCCCAAACACCTTAATCTCTAGTTAGCTGGTGTGCAGTCACTGCCATGTATCCCCTTTTCTTATTTCTCTCTGCGTCAAACACAATAGGGGAATGATAGCTGTGCGAGTTGTGCTCCCCCTCCTACACTGTGCCCTGAGGCTGGAGCCTCTCTTGCCTCTGCCTGGCCCTGCCTAACACTGACTTACCTTAATTGGATCATTCCATTAGAACGAATATAATAATTTTTTTCAACATGTCTGATCGGATATTAATTGCAAAAAATGGGATAAAAAAAAGATTATTTTTGACTTTCATTCGATTCTATTGTTTTGGTTGAATAAACAGGAAAATCAAACCTCTTTATTGTACCATGTATGAGCACCATAACACTAACCTCCCCTCTCCCCTGCCTAACACTAACCTCCCCTCTCCCCTGCCTAACACTAACCCCCCCCCCCCCCCCGCTCCTCTATCTAACACTAAAGGTCAGGTTGCAAGGATTGTAAGCGGGTACACAAGCTAAGGTCAGAACAGGTAGAGGTCAGAAACAAGGTCAAAGACAACCCAGGACACAACAGGAAGACAAATGAGAAGTGGCTCTAGCTGAAGACTGGCAAGGACTGGCACCAGGCAGGGCAGCAAGCAGGGGCGTACCTAGAAAGCTCCGGATCGCCCCCCCCAAGGGCCCGCTCGGGGACTTTTTGGGGGCAGGAGGGGCAGCAGCATAAGAGGAGAGCTGTGGCCGCAGATCGGTGGGGAGGGGGGAAATTCTCCCTCCCTCCCTCACCTCAGGTTCTCCTCTTAGCGCTCCCCCTCCTGCAATCATTGGTGGTGCTTGTGGCAGCAACGGCAGCGGCAGGCAAGCTGAGCACATACCTCCTTCTGGCCGGAGGTCTCCGTTCACTAATCACTAAGAGCTTCACAGAACTTCCTGTTTACACAGGAAGTTCCATAAAGCACTTAGTGATCGGAGACTGGCCAGAAGGAGGTATGTGCTCAGCTTGCCTGCCGCCGCCGCCGTTGCTGCCGCGAGCACCACCAATGATTGCAGGAAGGGGAGCGCTAAGAGGAGAGCCCGAGGTGAGGGGGGGGGGAATTCCCCCCTCCCCACCGATTTGCGGCCACAGCTCTCCTCTTATGCTGTGACCCCTCCTGCCCCCCAAAAGTCCCCGAGCAGGCCCTAGCATCCCCTATTGTTACATCAGCGGTAGCAAGGACAACCATCAGGCTGCATTCTGAGGCAGCCTTAAATAAATTAGCAAGGCGGGTGTAACCTGTCGCTGCACAAATGCAGTTACAATCTCACATGTGCATTCACAATCATGTTAACAGTTGCGGGTAACTGTGGCGCATGCACATTATGAGTGACACTGAACGCGAATATGCATGCATACTGCGAGGACACATAAATCTCCTCCGAAAGCCCAGGTGCACACTAACTACCCAGACAAGACATTGAGGATAGAACAGGATTTACACTGAATCAGTTGCTGTCAGCAATGACACAATAAACAACTGATGTGCAGCCCAGGTGAAGGACATGTCCATATTTCTCTATGGGACTGTTCACATCTATGTGTGATAACTGAAAGCTTATTCATAGTGCACTGCTACAGCTGAAGAACAACTGATCAGTTGAAATGTATCAGTTTTCAAGCGTTCAATGCAAACCAGCCCTGAACCATTGGCAAAATAATCGTATCCCATCATGCTTTGACACTGACACCGCTGAGGTATATTCAGGAGCCATAAACTGATGGGGTCAGAAATATGGAGGCTTGAACCAGGTAAGAATTGATAGCTTGATACAAACTTGACAGATAAAATCATTATTTAGAACTGTATAAGCCAGACAAAGGACAATTATTGATGGTGAGGTGACATAGAAAAAATGTACATTTGATATTCAAAATTTTGTTGTTACCTATGCCTGGGTTTTAACATAAGCCTATTTCACTGTTTTTTTTACTTAACCACCCTGGCGTTCTATTAAGATCGCCAGGGCGGCTGCGGGAGGGTTTTTTTAAATAAAAAAAAAAACTATTTCATGCAGCCAACTGAAAGTTGGCTGCATGAAAGCCCACTAGAGGGCGCTCCGGAGGCGTTCTTCCGATCGCCTCCGGCGCCCAGAATAAACAAGGAAGGCCGCAATGAGCGGCCTTCCTTGTTTTGCTTAGATCGTCGCCATAGCGACGAGCGGAGTGACGTCATGGACGTCAGCCGACGTCCTGACGTCAGCCGCCTCCGATCCAGCCCTTAGTGCTGGCCGGAACTTTTTGTTCCGGCTACGCTGGGCTCAGGCGGCTGGGGGGACCCTCTTTCGCCGCTGCTTGCGGCGAATCGCCGCAGAGCGGCGGCGATCGGGCAGCACACGCGGCTGGCAAAGTGCCGGCTGCGTGTGCTGCTCTTTATTTGAACAAAATCGGCCCAGCAGGGCCTGAGCGGCAGCCATCGGCGGTGATGGACGAGCTGAGCTCGTCCATACCGCTAAGATGGTTAAAGTAGCATCTCTACAGTTGCATGACTGCTGCGCTAAATATGCTTAAAAAATAAGAGAAAACTGGAGAGGTATCACTTACCTTAAGTCGGCCACGGGTTTGATAAGAGAGAGAGAGAGAGAGAGAGAGAGAGAGAGACAGATTAATATAAATTGCCTGTTTTATCATACAGCATGTTAAGCACAGCATCAAAATAAAACAACATTAAAGTGAGCCTCCGGACTAAAAATCTACTCAGCAGAACTGAAAAG
Organism: Hyperolius riggenbachi; assembly: GCF_040937935.1. Classification (NCBI taxonomy): domain Eukaryota; kingdom Metazoa; phylum Chordata; class Amphibia; order Anura; family Hyperoliidae; genus Hyperolius; species Hyperolius riggenbachi. The sequence continues at coordinate 69,311,263 of NC_090646.1, read as the reverse complement.
GCTTGGTGTTATTTTAACAGTTTCACAGCATCAGAACTTTTTTTTCTTACCAAAGCATAATTTTTAGCTGCATTTTCAGCTAAGCTCCACCCATCAAAGAAAACTGCCCGGGCTTTTTTCCCCTGATGCTGTGCAAAGCATGATGGGATTTCCTATGTTGTTATTCACGTTGCCTAGCAACTGGGAGTGGTGATCAGCACACAGGACAGTTGGAACTGTGTTTCATTCTCCCTGTCACCTCCTTTCAACCAAAAAGATGGCTGCCCCCATGAAATCAAACATTTTCCTGTTCTTTTAAATCAGGGTGGGTAAGAGATTATATTACCTATCTATTTTGATTAACATAATTATTGTAACTTTATGACAGTATGTTTGTGTAGGCTGAAGTTCCTCTTTAAACAGTTGTAACAAAAATGATAAACAAAAAAACAACTCACAATTCACAATACCCATTAGTACAATTATCACTGTGCATTTATACAGTACCAGTGTTGGACAAAGCCAACAGTAAGCTGTGGAGAATAAATGTAGGTGGTCTATGCCATTGGGTGTGGCCATAACAGATTATGGGTGGATCATTCTAAAACTGTCAATAACAAAAGTATGTGAACCTAGGCAGCTAGGCTGCATTGTGTAGGCATTGTATTAATGTAGCACATGTTCTCTACCCAATCATTATGTCTTCTACATGACTGGACCACAAACAACTATCGCTACTCTTCTTCATGTCAAACATGTTCCTAAGAAAAGGACAAAAATTTAAGAAAATGTAAATGGTAAAAAAATAATAACCTGTAGTATTAGTATTATTATTATTACCACGTATGTATCTATATAGCACTGATTTGTTTCATAGTGCTTTTTGCAAAGTACATAGTCATGTTACTGACTGTCCTCACAGGAATTTACAATCTAATCCCTGCCATAGTATAGTCGTAGTCTAATGTTTCGGTATCATATTCTTATTGTTATCATTATTATTATTATTATTATTATGTATTTATAAAGTGCTGCCATCCTCAGCTGCACTTCACAAAGCACATAGCCATAATGAGAGAACCACATGGGGGAAATTAAATTGAGAGAAAGACAACTACACAAAGGATTGTGACTCAAGGAGGGAGAGACAGCTTCTGAATGGACTGGGTGCCGACGCCTACATGAAGCAAGAGGATAATCTGACCCGGACTGTGGTGCAGCTGCATGGGCTTCAGTGGAAATGGGGCCTGTCCGCCTCTGCACAGTACCATGTGTAGGTTATCTATGTTAAACTTAGGTCATCTTTTGCACATCAGGTTAAAATTCAGGTTAGGCACCAGGGTGGGAATGGGGGTAAAAGGTCAAGAACCACCTGGTAGGGGGGTGTGGGTTGGGCATCTTAGAAAAAGAGCTTTGTGTGAGAGTAGTTTTAGGTCAGGTTGTAGTAAAATCAGGGCTGGATTTACCATAAGGCACTGTAGGCAGGTGCTTACAGGTGCCTGATGATGGGAAGGCAGCTTGCTCTGCTCTTCGAGTGCCTCCCTCCCTCCTTCCCTATGCAGATTCCTCAGCAGAGTGTGACTGAGAGGTTACTCACCCGGCTCTTGGCATTCCACTGACGAGATCTCTCTTCAGTCGGGGAACCTTAATACTGAGGGTACCTCTGATTTCCTAATACTAAAGGGCACCTGTAGCCATAGGCGGACTGGCCTGGGGGGATGGGGGGCAGTCTCCCCCCGGGCCGCCTCATGTCTCTGTGTTTTGGGCTGCTGCGTGAATGCCTAACAAAAGAGGAAAGGGCCGACGTCTTTCTTCCCTCACTTCCCCCTGCTGTGTCCTGTCAGAAGAGAAGCTGCAGTGATCAGCCCTGACAGAAGATCAGCTGAGCGGGGCAGCGTGAGTATGTGCAGGCAATGCACAGTATTGTTCTTCTTGTGTGGCGCCCCGCCCCCTCCCTGTCTTGCCGGCAATTTCAAAGTGTGTCTGCCAGCAATGAATCTGCAAAGGTAAACAGAGACAGGAGTGCTGTCAGGCTGGGCGCATCCAAGCATCTGTGGGACATGTGGAAGGGAGGGAAGGCAGGACTGCACAGTACATCCGTAAGCTGGACTCTGACAATTGTGATTACCTTAATTACCAGCCGGACTTTCTCCCTTATCTCTTGTTCTTCGAGAGAGTGTGTGTGTGTGTCTTCCCAGGCCCCCCTCCTCCCCTGCTATCTCCTTTATCTCAATTGCAATTACTTCTTTTACAAGCCTGTCCTTCCCAAATGAGACAGAGAAGGCTGCAGTTCTGCTGAGATCTCTGCTGTGTCTCCTTTCCCTCATGCACTATACCTCTCAATCTCACCCACCATGCCCCCATCTTTACTATGTATCCTATTTTTCTTTCACACATTTCTCTCCATCTTGTCTCATGTTCATGAATCTGTCCCTGTCTCTCCCACATAGTTTCTATTGTTCTCTCTCTCTGACACACGACCTCTTCTGCAGCACTTTACAGAGTACATAGTCATGACAATGATTGTTTTCAGAGGAGCTCACAATCTAATCCTACCAGGTACCCATACATCTAGCAATGTATGGGCAGATTCGACCAAGAGACAAATCTCTCTCTAATCGAATCTGATTAGAGAGAACTGTTGACTGCCCATACACCACAGGCCGATTCCCAATCAATTTCATGCTGAAATCGATCCGGAATCGGCCTTGTGATGCCACATCTGTCCACCTCGCCGCCCCGACGATGTCCCCTGATGTAAAGTGCCCCTCTCCGTGCCCCCGTGTAAAGTATACATTACCTGTCCGCTGCCTCTGCTTGCTGCTTGGAGACCATGCTGGCTTCCAGGATTCCTCCTCTGCATAAACAGACACCCCACATGGTTTACCAGGAAGGGTGCATGTGGGACGTTAGATGCACGCCCTTACTAGGAAGCTATGTGGGGCTTGCGTGTATGGAGAGTTAATGCGCTCAGAAGCCAGTGGAGGGACAAGCGCAGGCCGCGGACAGGTAGTGTATACGTTACACCAGGCACAGGGGAACATTTGACATTAGGGGGACAGCGCTGGGGGTTTCGTGGATTGTCGCGAAATTGCACGCCTTTCCCATTGCACACCCGATCGAGCAAGTCAACCCAATATCTTGCAGCAAGTGCGATTGAGAATGCGACCAATTTTTGTCCTGAAATTGGTCGCATTGTTGGTTGGGCATGCACTTGGCGATGCCAATTTTCATCCAATTCGATTATAATAGTCAATCGGCCACCGTCGCCAGCTGTAGGGCCACCTATAGTCTAATGTCCTACCATATTATTATTATATATTTTTATAGCACTGCCATCTTCTGCAGCACTTTACAGAGTACATAGTCATGTCACTGACTGTCCTCAGAGGTGCTCATAATCTAACCCTACCATAGTCATAGCTTAATATCCTACCATATTATTATTATATATTTATATTGCACTGCCATCTCCTGCAGCACATTACAGAGTACATAGTCATGTCACTGACTGTCCTCAGAGGAGCTCACACTCTAATCCCTACCATAGTCATAGTCTAATGTCCTACCATATTATTATTATATATTTATATAGCACTGCCATCTTCTGCAGCACTTTACAAAGTACATAGTCATGTCACTGACTGTCCTCAGAGGAGCTCACACTCTAATCCCACCATAGTCATAGTGTAATGTCCTACCATATTATTATTATGTATTTATATAGCACTGACACCTTCTGCAGCACTTTACAGAGTACATAGTCATGTCACTGACTGTCCTCAGAGGAGCTCACAATCTAATCCCTACCATAGTCATAGTCTAATGTCCTACCATATTATTATGTATTTATATAGCACTGACACCTTCTGCAGCACTTTACAGAGTACATAGTCATGTCACTGACTGTCCTCAGAGGAGCTCACAATCTAATCCCTACCATAGTCATAGTCTAATGTCCTACCATAGTATTATTATGTATTTATATAGCACTGACACCTTCTGCAGCACTTTACAGAGTACATAGTCCTATCACTGACTGTTCTCAGAGGAGCTCACACTCTAATCCCTACCATAGTCCTCGTTTTGTTTTTACTACAGACGTGATTTGAGGCAATCCAACTAACTTACTAGTGGAAAGGTGGCCACACACCATACAATTTTTAAAAAATATCTGTTCAAGAATAGCAATCAATTTGTCTGACTGATTGTAACAATTCAAAAATCTGACCAATGTAACACACACCTATGTTCAATTTTTCCCCAATCATGAATAACATAATTGAAAACTCAGAAATTGGAACTGTACATCAAGTAATTTACAATCCATCACACACCATACAATTCTTCAAAAAGTTGGTCTGAAATTTCCAACATGTCCAATCTCAAAAAATTGAAAACAATTGGAACTTCAATCGGATTTAATGATCAAAAACAAAGAAAAGTTCTAAATTTTTTGGTACAACTGATCGAAATTAACAAATTGTTAAAAAATTGGATCTTTTAATTGCATGGTGTGTGGCCACCTCAAGAACGACCAAGGCTTTTGATTACTGCTAATAGCAACTTTTTTTACCCCAAGCCTGGGTTGCTGAGGGCAGGGGGGTTCTCTACGTAATTGCATGTAATGCTGCTTTACACTATATATGTTGGCTCACAAAGAAGATATGGCTTTGGGCTGGGACTGCTGTAAAAGGGCCTCTAGGTTGTGTTTTCCCCCCAGGCCAAAAGGTCCCAGCCCTCCCCTGCCTGTAGCTACCTATGACAGGCAAGGGAAGTAAGGGAGAAGTGACAGCTGGGACAGCCAGCACACTTGCAGTGCAGTTCCGTGGGGTTTGTAGGTTCACGAAGGGCAAAGTCTAGGGTGCCAGGACATCTGTGCCTATAGGCTCCGGTGAGGTAAATGTGGGCCCAAGTAAAATGTCTGTAAAGATAACCAATATTTTACTATCAGGATAAAGTAGTAGAATATCAGTAATTTTACCGATATCTCCGGTGCCCTTTTTACCAGGCACCTTATTTACATGTACGCCCTGCAATGCAGTCCGTTTCCCGCTCTCAAAACAGGAGTGCACCCGGATCCCGATCCTTCATCTCTCAGAAGCCTCCCAAGCGGTGGCCTGGGAGAGGCGACGTCGCTTTGCTTGGAGTGCTGAAAATATTGACAGCGTTCTGCTAAAGGCTGTACACAGATTGGATTTGTGATCTCATTTATGGAAATAGGTACGCTGGGAAATGCAATTACTATCTGTAAATCATCTCGCTATAACCTTCCATTTCAATATCCCTAAATAGCAGAAAGCAACTGAAGCTATTTTAGTTAAAGCTTGAAGAGAATAAATCCTTGTGGCAACATTCATCTATCAAGGGATTTGATGTTCTCCAAAGTACTTGTTGGTATTAGGAAGGCAATCATTCACCTAGAAAGGACTTCTTTATTGATATGCATGCGTTAAGTGTTTTATTATTTATAGTTAAATGCTATCAGATGTACTCGGGGAGAAGCTGCACTCCACCACAATGCTTGTTTACCTAAATATGTAAATATATATATATATATATATATATATATATATATATATATATATATATATGCAGTGGCTTAGTGGATAGCGCTCTCGCCTTGCAGCGCTGGGTCCCCAGTTTGTATCCCGGCCAGGTCAACACCTGCAAGGAGTTTGTATGTTCTCCCAGTGTCTGTGTGGGTTTCCTCCGGGCACTCCGGTTTCCTCCCACATCCCAAAAACATACAGGTAAGTTAATTGGCTTCCCCCTAAATTAGCCCTAAACTACAATACATACACTGCAAGATACATACATAGACATAGGACTATGGTAGGGAATAGACTGTGAGCCCCTCTGAGGGGCAGTTAGTGACAATATACTCTGTACAGCGCTGCGTAATAAGTCAGCGCTATATAAATACTTAAATATATATATATATATAGATATGTATATAGCAAAGTCTCTGGTATCCAGCACCAACGGGAATCACCTGACATGTGGTTGCCGGCCAAAAAAGCACCCTGAGGCGTAGCTAGGCTTTTCAGCGCCTGGGGACAAGGATAGTTTTTGCGCCCCCCTCTGGACAAATTGGGCATGGCCACGCATCAGAATGTGGGTGTGGTTATGGGTGGAGCCAAATGTACAAATGCTGTTTAGACAGCCAGATGTGCCCCCCTTCCCCCCGTTTAGATAGCCAAATGTGCCTCCCTTCCCTCTCATTTAGACAGCCAGATGTGCCCCCCTTCCCCCTGTTTAGATAGCCAAATGTGCCCCCCCCCCCCCCCCTTAGATAGCCAGATGTGCCTCCCTTCCCTTCATTTAGATACCCCCTTAGATAGCCAGATGTTCCTCCCTTCCCTTCATTTAGATCGCCAGATGTAGCCCTATAGTTAGCCAGATGTTCCCCCTTGTTCTGCTGCTAACACCTCTGCACTCCTCTGCTAAGGGAGAGAGAAAAGCAGGGGCACTTCGGGCAGTCAGCGAGCTGCCTCTCACTTAGTGTCCCCCCTTGCCCACCCATACCTACACCTCTGCCTATCCCCCCCCCCATGCAGCAAAAATACTCACTGAGCTGCCGGGTGGCATATTCTAGCCTTCCTGTAGCTCCTAGTGGATTCCAGCATCCTCCGTCGGGTCACATGACACAACGGCAGCCATGCACGGATGCTGGAAGAAGTCACAATTGTGAATACACTCCCTGAATCAGGAGGGCCTGGCTGGGTACAGCAAGGAAGTAAGGAAAGTCTAATCTACTTTACCGTCAGGAGGTTGACAGAATAGGCCACTGGTGTAGAGACAACAGGCTGGTCCTCAACATTGCCAAAACCAACACTGCCAAAACTGTTGAGATGCTCATTGACTGTAGGAAGCAAGCTCCCACCCCACCTACAATCTGCATTGATGTTAAGGAAGTCGCAAGAGCACCCTACGACCTACTCCTGGGGACAGCCATCACCAAAGACCTGACCTTGGAAGGCCATTACCATCACCACCCAAAGGAGAGTGCAGCAGAGACTATTCTTTCTTTGTTAACTAAAAAAGTTGGGCATGGACCAGGAGCTTCTGACAAGCTCCTACTCCGCCACCATAGCCAGTTATCATCAAGCCGGAGGTTGCAGGCCATCTCCACCAAGACCACAAAGCATAAGAACAGTTTTATTTTTCCCCTCGGCTGTAAACCACTTGAACTCTCTCAATGCCACCCCCCTATAGGTTTTCACTGTTACTGACAGAAAGTATTTTACTTTATTGTATATTATGTACAGTATATTATGCATGCTGTACTACTCTGCTTGTTTGTTACTGTATGCATACTGTGTGTACCCCATCTCATACCTCTCTAGTCATGTATGCCAAACAATTCTGTGCACGATTCAATTGTGTTGGTGAATAAAAATAATTCCGATTCCGATTTTCCTTATTGGGCTGTGTTAGTGGATTATCTTCAGACCTGTTCAGCATCATGTGAATCTCTCTCTCCTGGCCTGATTGTTATAGATTTTGTCTATCACCATGAACGTTTGTTTGTCAGCTGAACAAATGTGTAAACTAGCAATTTAGATGGTACAGCACTCCTGTAGCTTGTATGTACGCCCCTGTGGACTTCACTTTAGCACCAGGGGTGTAGATACACACATCTCCCAGTTTTCTGTGGTGCGTGTTCATGTGTGCACGCTCGTACCCGCGAGCTCTCCCAACAATAGAGTATTGATTGGGAAATAGCGCTGATCAGAGTGCCTGTAGTGAATGATCATCCGGCATCAATGAGATACCGTTGGTCATTCACAAAATGAAAAGTAAAACACACAGTGTTGCACGACTTTTGTGTATTGTTCAGCATGCTGGATAGTGTGGGGACATCTAGTGGCCAAAAAATAAAATGACACATACATACACACACATACATATGTTAAAATAAATAAGAATAAAAGATAAAAATCCCCCATTAATTTTAACCTCTAATTACCCTCTCCACTATAGTTACCAAAATAAAATACTTGATAAAAAAAAGTGATAGCATTTTTAGGGGGTTAGGGTTAGGCACCACCAGAGGAGGTTTAAGGGAGGAGGTTAAGGGGTCAGGCATTGGTAGAGGGAAGGTTAAGGGCTAGACATCGGTAGAGGGAGGGTTCTGTGGGAGAATAGGGTTAGGTTAGGTCATAGTAAAATATTGTAAAGATTACGGATATCTTACTATCGGAATTAAGTAGTAGAATATTGCTACTTTTACCCATATTCTACTAGTGGCAATATCCGGCGCTCTTATTTGTAGGTGCGTTTATTATACGTACAAGTCCAAAAGTAGGTTAGCAGGCTTTTTTAAATGCAGTGTACATTTAATGCATTAGTCTACTCAAGTTTGACAATTGTTTTTGAGCCACAGAGAGGCTTTTTGAGCCACATTTTTCTTCAGAAAAGTGCAGACAATCAACTTCACCACAGTAACTCCTTTACTTTGTTTATTATATGTACACCTGGGGGACAGATATCATGTATTGAAAACCAAGGGAATAGAGCATGCGGCTGCTGGGAAGACCTGAGAAAACCCAATGCAGCGCTGAAGCAGATAAATATTGCACCGCTCCCTGCAATACTCTGCAGAAGAGGAGGAGTGGCCCCTATAGGCCCCAGCCCCCAATGGGGGGTATAGTCACACTCCAGGGGTGGATCTGCCATGAAGCAGTCTGAGGCTCTTCATTCAGGTAACAGATGGGTGGAGGTGACGCCGGGCATACCCCGGAAGTGATGCCGCCACCCGCAATTCTCTGGCTTGGCCTCTAACCCACCGCTCATCCTCACACCGTTTGCCCAGAGGAGGCATCACCACCGCTGAAGGAGGGGAAATTGGCCGATGCTGTTTGATCATTCCAAATCTGAGGGGAAGTTTGCTTCAGGCAACAAAAAGTCTAGCGCCTGACGAAGGACTACGGTCCATAACATGTAGTGATTCTGTTCCGCAATGCACAGCAATGTTTTTGCAGCCAGTGGTGTGCCGTCTCTTTCTTTTGCAAACAAAAAGTCTAGAACTGGCCCTGGTCACGCCACTATTGAAATCACCACAGCACATAAATACCAAGTTATACGAAATGTGATTCTCCGATTCCTGACAGAAAACTCCCACCCTTTTTACCATCTCATCAGGAGATACACAAAGGTATATTGGCAGATGCCACAGAATGTTCTTCACTTTAATTGCAATTAGTATTTTAGCTTTCTGAGTTGCAATTAATTATTCAGCAGAATGGTTGGTATTAGCGAAAGTTCTTATCTGGACTGACATAGAGGCTGCAGAAGTCTCACAGCTGCAGCAAATTTGTATTCCGAGTCCACGTTCCTAAGTAAATTAGACATCTTCAGAGCACTTTCTGTACTGGAAGCCGGATATAGCTTTCTGACGTTAATTGTCCCATAGCAAAATCACACAGATGACTAAATACACACAGAATCTGTCATGTTTTTACAGCGCAGAAGACTTGGAGAATAACAATGGGTGACATCCAGAGGAGAGGAGATGGGGAAGGTTAGCAGATCCTGAATGTCAATGTGAGACTCCCATAGATGAACATTGATATACTGTGGTGGTTAAATAGATGTAAGCGAGTGAGATGACCGCTCACCGATCCTATGAAGAGGAGTCGCTGTAGGAATAGACACCCCAAAATGGCTATGACAGCAAGATCAGCCTGAGCCGTTGTGTTACGCAGGACCGGATTTACGTCAGAGGAGCCTTTATGTACTAATGCTCTGGCACCCTAGACTTTGCCGAACCCACAAACCTCCTGCTGAACCACACAAGTGTCCTTGCTGGCCCAGCTGTCACCTCCTCCCCCCCCCCCCCTCTTCCCTGCCCAGCATAGGTAGTCACAAGTGCCCCTTAATATAAGATAGCCAAAGGTACCAGCAGTATTAGGCCTCTTGCACACTGCAAGCGATTCAGATTCCGTTTTTTAATCAGTTTTTACATCCGATTCAGATTCTGATTTGCAGTTTGTTCCCTGCACACTGCAAATCGGAATCTGAATCTGATGTAAAAACTGATTAAAAAGCGGAATCTGAATCGGAATCACGTGCAGTGTGCAAGAGGCCTTAAGTAACTGGAGGTGTGTAACCTCGAATTTACACTCTGCTCTGGACTTGGTTTGCACAGAGAAGGAGGGAGGCACTTGGGGAGGGTATTGAATCATCTTTCCATCATCTGTCGCGTGTAGGCACAAGCCTACAGTGCCTAATGGAAAATCCAGCCCTGATGTTATGTTTTGTAATCAGGAAAACTGAGAATAATGTACTGATTTTTTAGACAGAAATATGCAGGCAGCCAGTTGTCTGAAACTTTGACATAACATTCAATAAAAATGTGTTTTCCTACTTTTTTACCCATACAGTTATCTTATTTGCTTTTGTTCACAAGTATTCTTGTCAATTTAGAATTACAAGTTCCTAAAGTACAGTTTATCTGCTCTGACAGCTGCCATTTCATTTTATTCAATCTGCTTTTTATTGTATATTACAATCTAGTAAACTCGTCTGAACTGTGTGCATGCTTGAAGCTGAGAGAGCTTGTTTTCAGTTGTAAACACACTAAGTAACAACATCGGAATGTAAACAAAAGATAATGTTATCTCCTCTCTGGATACAGATCATAAGCTCAAGGGGCTTTCCATTACAGGACAAAGTGCTGTGTTCAACTGTTTGAATGCTGTTGTGCTTCAATTTTTTGTTAAAGCTGTAAGGAATCTTTTAGAGCAAAGAAGAAATGTTGAGTTTCAGACCATTGTAACCGAACAAGCCAGGATGAACAACACCATAAGGAGTAGAAAAGATTCTGATATACAATATAGTGAAGAAAATGCAACAGTGAGTGACACCTAAAGGTTGTAACACGTCAGTTTATGATGATGATTATTATTATTATGCATTGCACTGACATCTTCCTCATCTTCTGCAGCACTTCACAGAGTCCATAGTCATAGTCTAATGTTCTACCATATTATTATTATGTATTTAAATAGCACTGCCATCCTCTGCAGCACTTTGCAGAGTACAGTCATGTCACTCACTGCTCTCAAAGGAACTCACAATTTAATCCCTGTTACAGTTTAATGGCCAACCATATTATTATCATTACTATTTATGTATATACAGTAGCACTGACATCTTCTGCAACACTTCACAGAGTGCATTGTCATGTCACTGACTGTCCTCAGAGGAGCTCACAATCTAATTCAGGCCATAGCCATAGTCTAAGCATAGCCTTTTTTTATCTTTTCAGTGTGTTTGTTATATGTGGGAAACCCATCCTAACATAGTGAAAACATTATTATGGACTGTTATGTGTTAATATAGTACTGACATTTTACATGGGACATAGCCAGAAGCTTACAATCGAATCCCTACCATAGCCATGTCTCTTAAAGAAGCTTATTTATTTATTATTATTTATTTATTTATTGTATTTATAAAGCGCCAACATATTACGCAGCGCAGCTTACAACCGAATCCCTACCATAGTCAGATTGAATGTGCCAGGAATCGACAGGAAAAATAAAGTGTATGGGTACCTTAAAGAAGAACTCCAGTGAAAATAATGTAATTAAAAAAGTGCTTCATTTTTACAAAAATGATGTATAAATGATTTAGTCAGTGTTTGCCCATTGTAAAAGCTTTCCTCTCCCTGATTTACATTCTGATATTTATAAATGGTGACATTTTTACTGCTGACAGGTGATGTCACTGGAAGTAGCTGCTGCTTGCTTTTTTGGCAGTAAACTGTAAATAGCTATTTCCCACAATGCAACAAGGTTCACAGACAGGAAACTGCCAGGACCATGGTCCTCACAGTTTCTTGTGGGAGGGGTTTCACCGCAATATCAGAGGCCCCTGATGATCTGTTTGTAAAAATGAATAGATTTTCTCATGTAAAAGGGGGTATCAGCTAATGATTAAGATAAAGTTCAATTCTTGGTTATGGTTTCTCTTTAACCGTTGAAATGAAAAATACACAACACAGGCAAAGTTTAAATAGAACTGGTACTTTATGTATCTTGTACGTTTATCTCATCATGCCATGTAACTTTAGACACCTTCATGAATGTGCAATGCACTTTTAAAACCCAGCACCATTGCCAAAAAAAAATAAAAATAAAACAAAAAACAATCAATGTGTTTCATGTGCAGCATGGTTTCAAACCTAAGATGTGGTGCTCACATTCCAATCAGCCTGACAGAGGTCAGCGCAAAGCTTTTCAACAATCAAAACAACTTTATTAGCAAACTGACGTGACTATGAATAGCGACGCCACGTTAAAATGTGTGAAATACCGCTTACAAATCTGCATTAATTAATATCATAGACTTATATCAAGGACAAGTTCTGAGTGGGGGAATAAAGAACACATAACAGTGGGAAGATTGCACATCTGTGGTTTTGTCACACAGATCATTCAAAGACTAACAACTGCCTATAGCGCTGTGAATATATATGCAAAAGCGTAATTATCCTAGGCTGATAATAGCAGGTTTGAGTCTTTCCCTTCTCCGAAAAACCCTCGTTCCCCTCTGCGAAGGAAGAAGGATGAGTTGCCTAGGCACTCCATCTCACCATGAAGGGTGTTGTTTGGATTGGGACACCTTTGTTAAATCTAGATCGTAATGAAGCAGGGATGACTCCAAAAAAGTGTGTCTCAAAGCATCCATGATGTGAGGGGACTTACTGTAGCAACAACAGGAGCGCAATTAAAAATGTGTATTCGTTTACAGGGTACAGCATGCTCATTAACATGGCAAAGGTAATCCCTGCACTGCTTGAGTAGTCTAAGATAGATTGATAAGAGTGCCTGGCGGGCGCAGTTCAAGGAACAGGACTGAATTTCTATTTTGGTGATGCGTGCGCAAAAAAGAAAATTGAAAAAGCCAGCATCAGAGTACATATGGAGCAGCATGTGGTCAAACGCGGTATCAGGAATCAAAGCAAAGACTTACGGGAATTCTATAATCTTTTTTATTCATAGGCGGGGACGTGATCAGCCTAATGCTCTTTATCAAGAGACAGTAATCCTTTATAAACCTTCCTTGTACAACATGTGCTGCAAAACTTTTATATCACATTTGTGTTTCTGTATTTGTTGTCATTTACATTTACCATTTTTTTATATTAAAAAAGTTTATTTTTTTTATATATATTTTCATTTTGAGATTTATATATAATAAGCTTAAAGCGGGATTGTCACCATAACAATCAAATTTCAAGAGCAGCTGGTCTGAGTGTATTAAGTGATAAAGATGCTAATCCTGCATTCAAAACTTTCAAAACTTTTTCTGCTGTTATGGTTTGGAGTTATCACATACTTAAAGGAGAACTGTAGTGAGAGGTATATGGAGGCTGCCATATTGATCTCCTTTTAAGCTATACCAGTTGCCTGGCAACCCTGCTGAGCTATTTGCCTGCAGTAGTGTGAATCACACCAAAAACATGCATGCAGCTAATCTTGTCAGATCTGACAAAAATGTCAGAAACGCCTGATCTGCTGCATGCTTGTTAAAGGGTCTATGAATAAAAGCATTAGAGGCACTGGTTCAGCAGGGCAGCCAGGCAACTGGTATTGCTTAAAAGGAAATAAATATGGCAGCCTCCATATACCTCTCACTACAGTTGTCCTTTAAGGAGCATTGGCCCTTTAGTAGTCAGTGCCAAACAGTTGCATACTGGGGGTTCTTTTTATCTATAATATATTCCTCCTCTTCCCTTTATTTACCTGCCTAGCTGCCTATATGAAATACGATCCTCTGCTCACTTGTGTTTACAAGCAAGGCTGAGGTGACTCAGCGATTGGAGGAAAAAGGAAAAAAGTTAAGGGCAGAAATTACATCAGTATTTAGCCTCAAACTGTGGGCAAAATACATGGTTCCAACCAGGAACAGAATTCTCTTCATTTACTATATAAAATTCACTGAAATCCATTTATTTATCTTAAATTTTTTTTTCTATTTTCATTTTGAGGTTTATTAATGATAAGCTTAAATGAAATCTAAAGTTAAAAAAATGTGCAATTTAACTTACCTGGGGCTTCTCTAGCCCCCTCCTGTAGTCATTCTTGACCCCAGAGCCGGGACAAGGTCCTCCAGCACCCAAGGCTGAGACACCAAAGTGCGCCCCTCCATCCCTCCCCTCCCCAGCCGTCACACACTTATTGCTATTAGACTAAGAGATGCCCCAGGGCCCACAACCCCCCCAACACCTTAATATTTAGTTATCTGGCTTGCAGTCACTGCCATGTAGCCCTCTTTCTTATTTCTCTCTGCTTCAAACACAATAGGGGAATGATAGCTGAGTGACTTGTGCGCCCACTCGTACATTGTGCCAAGGCTGGAGCCTCTCTCACCTCTGCCTCGGCCCTGCTGGTCGCTCCCTGTCCTTCCTCTCTGATCCCTGCAGCAGCTGTGCTCCTCTAAAAGCCGCATGCGCAGACCCGGGCTGCGCAACTCCCCGATCACACTCCCTTAGCTGGAAGCGTCTGTGCTTGCGCAGTTCGTAAAAATTGGAACTTGTGCCAAACATTTCCAGCCACAGGAGCCCAATCAAAGAGTCATGCAGCCGTGGACACAGAGGCGGGACAAGGTCCTCCAGCACCCAAGGCTGAGACAGCAAACTGCGCCCCCCCCATCCCTCCCACCCCAGCTGTCACACACGGATTGCTATTAGACTAAGAGGAACCCCAGGGCCCCCAACACCTTAATCTCTAGTTATCTGGCTAGCAGTCACTGCCATATATCCACTTCTCTTATTTCTCTGTGCTTCAAACACAATATGGGAATGATAGCTGAGTGATTTGTGCCCCCTCCTACACTGCGCCCTGAGGCTGGAGCCTCTCTCGCCTCTGCCTCGGCCCGGCCCTGCGTGGACACACATGTGCAGTAGCCGGTGACTGACTGGTGAGTCGAGCAGCTTTTAGAGGAGCTCAGTTGTTACATGGATAAGAGCGGGACAATGAGGGCTAGAATAAGTCCTAAGATAACTTACTTACCCTTTAAATAATTTTCTCTTTTAGAAGCGTTCACCAGTA
Organism: Hyperolius riggenbachi; assembly: GCF_040937935.1. NCBI lineage: Eukaryota > Metazoa > Chordata > Amphibia > Anura > Hyperoliidae > Hyperolius > Hyperolius riggenbachi. The sequence continues at coordinate 69,296,219 of NC_090646.1, read as the reverse complement.
TCCTGTTATCACCATTATTTGTGATAACTATTAATTAGCAATACGTGAACACAGCTATGACAAAAAAATGTAATGTTTTAAAAACATATACATTTCTTCTAGAGTAAAATGCACTATACATTGCTTTTATTCCATGTCACTGTCACTTACAGTAGGTTGTGAAAATATGAACAACAGGTTTTGAGCCAGCCAATGTGCTCATGGGGAATTCTCAGTTATTTCTTTATTTACAAAGCGCTTACTGAACAGCAGTTGCATAAACAAACTGCCAAAAAAGCGGGCAAACAAGTAAGAAAGCTGGCTGACATCTCTGTATAGATTATTTCCAGGTAGTTCTCTTGTAAAGAATAAAGGTAATACTAAGAATCCCCCTTGAGGAGATGGACTAGTACAAAATTGATGACGGAAGAAAAAGTCTGACACGCCCATTATCTTCCCCTTTCCATTTCGAAATGGGTATGTTGGATATGCACAAAAAATGTAAAAAGTAATCAGGGTGAAATATCTTTTGCCAACAATCCATAAAACGTACAGTATACAGCTTAACAGAGTTTTCCTCAACAAAGGTTAAATTTCCCGTTAAAATAAAATGGTGGATAAGGAAAAAAAATGTAATGCATAAGAACTTAAAAGCTATAATAATTTACTTTTGTCCTTGGGAGTACTAAAATAATATTCAAGTGCTAAGTCAATTAATTAACAGCAGTCGTTTAAATGTTTGAGGAAAATCATTATTTCTAATTCATCGTGCTTGTGTTGGATGTACGGTGACTTGAGCAAATCCTACTTTGGATGAGTTGACTACAGCTGGGGAACATAGTAAAGTATATACATTGAGCCCTACTTGACAGCACACAAACTGCTTTGTAATGAAGCCATAAATCGGACGGGGCTAATTTCCTCGCAAGCGGTAACCTGTACCCTAAAGCTGGCATGCTCGAGTCAATAAACTTTTATGGACCTCTTCTCGTGAACCATTCTCCTGCAGCTAAATTACCAGAGCCCATTACAAGGTGGGTTATGGTCATCAAACAGTAAACAGAGGCTTTATTGAAAGAAAGGTCCGCAGCCAAAAGTTCAGAGTTCCCTCCCTCTAATATATATTATTTTGGCATAAAGAGGGACCAGAGCACATTATGAGATCATCATTCTACTGACGGATTCTACTGAAGACGCCTCATCCACCGGGGCTGAAGGTGAGGAGTTTTATGGCCACCGGCTTGTGCCCAGTCTTCACTAAAATGTCAATTACACCTGCAGTGCTTGAGCTGGAAGTGTTTACTGGCTCGTCTTGGTGATAATGAGCTGAAGATTAGCTTTGCTGGAACATCCACCATCTTTGTCGCTTGAAAATTTCCATTTTATTTTCAGAGAACAAAAACAAAGGGATTACAGGTGAAACTCGAAAAAATAGAATATTGTGAAACTAATATATGAAATAAATGCATTGCATGCAAAGATATCTCAAGCTTTTATTTGTTATAATTTTACAGCAAAATAAACATTTCAGACTATTAGAATATTGTTAAAATGTTCAATATTCTAGGCTCAAAGTGTCAGACTCTAATCAATGCAAAGCATTCTGGGGCTGCTTCTTCTCCCCACTGCACTACCTTGGCCCTCCCCTTCATTTCCCTATCCCGCCCTAAGGCTGCTTTCACAGTGAGAAGTTACAGGCTCATGTTACAGCAGCTTGTAACTTGCAGTCCAGCTAAAATCAATGTGCTGTTCACAGGGCACTTGTTCCCTTAGAGTATACTGCATGAGTCCGCTATTGTTCCTAGCCACATGGCTAATTAATATTCACTGCACAGTAGTGTTGTCCGGATCATGAACCATTAGGATCTTTGATCCAGATCTTTTTTGTGAGTCGAATCATCAGGAAGCAAGGTAAGGGAGGATATTACATCACAATTAGCTTCATACAAGTAGAGTTGAGCTGAAATTTTCGTAATTTCGCATTACTAAAATTACGCATGCGAAATTTGCGATTACGATGCGAAATTACAGTAGCGTAATTGCCATTAAAATCGTAATTGAAAATACCGTAAGCGTAATTTTCAACGCGTAATTTCGCGTTTCGTTCATGCCGTAATTTCGCATTAAACGCTACCGTAATTTCGCGTTAAACCGTAACGCTCCGTATAATATAAAAACTACGCCGCACCCGACGTCACTCACCGCTCAGCCGCCGCAGCATACACTTACGCGTCCGTGCAGGACGCTAAGTCCCCGCAGCTCCCGCTGTCCACCCCGCCCACATCTGTCACCCACATGTGGGTGACATGTGGGTGACATGTGGGAGAGGCGGGGAGGGCAGCGGAGCCGGCGGGGACTTAGCGTCCTACACGACCCGACAGAGCTCTGAGCTATATAGCTCAGAGCTCTCTAAAGCATCTTTGTATTTTGGCTCCAAGGAGCCCCATTGGTCCTTAGCAGACCAATGGGGTTCCTTCTGATTTGAAGGAACCCCATTGGTCTGCTAAGGACCAATGGGGCTCCTTGGAGCCAAAATACAAAGATGCTTTAGAGAGCTCTGAGCTATATAGCTCAGAGCTCTGTCGGGTCCGTGCAGCGCAGACGCGTATGCGGCGGCGGCGAGTGACGTCGGATGCGGCGTAGTTACAATGTAACAAAGTTGTTACATTGTAATAACTTTGTTACATTGTAACTGATAGAACATTTCCGAGGCTATTTCGAGGGATCATTTATTTAAAGGGACAGGTAAGTATTAATGGTTAATTAAGAATATTAAAGGACTTTTTTCGTGGTTATGTTTTTTGTTCAATTAAAATACTTTTTCTAAGTGTTTGTGTGTTTATTTACTTTTAACTCTTAAAGGAAATGGGTAAGGGGTACAAGTACATCTATACTCAATTATCCTGGGAGGGGGGGTGGGCATCTGGGGGACCCCTTTTTAAAGGGGACTCCCAGATTCCACCATAAACCCCCCCCAGGAAATCGCGGCCTCCACCTCTACCGCCCATCGGAGGTGGAGAAGAGCCCCTTGTCCTTGGATTGGACAAGGGCTCGGAGGGGGAGGGGAAAGCTTGGCTGCCCCTCCCCTTCCGAGACCCCCCAATCCATGGACCATGCGGGCTGGTATAGTCAGGGTGCGGAGCCCCACGCGGCCGGTGCTCCGCATTCTGGCTATCCCAGCCTGCATGGGGGACAAGGGGTTAAAGAGGTCTGGGAGGGGGGACCCCACGTCATTTTTTTTTTATATTTCCCACACTCAGAACGAAGTAAGTAAAACTCTTCCCACTTGGGGGAATCTATGAAAATAATACACTATTGTTACCTGTGCAAAAAAAACCTGACATTTTCCGCATTTGAAAGACATTTTCGCCCTTGAAACTTAAAAATCGATTTTCGCAAAAACTATAAGGTCTTTTTGAAAAAAAATTTTTTCCTCTTATTCCCACTGATCCCCTTAATATACCCTGGGAATTTGGTGTTCCTAAACTTTAAGCAGGCTTTGCTATTAACCGTTAAAGTTGGCGGGTTTTTAAATGTTTACATTTTTCCTTTGAAACTTTAACATCGATTTTCTCAAAAACTATAAGGTCTTTTTGAAAAAAAATGTTTTCCTCTTATTCCTTTTGATCTCCTTAATATATTCTCCAAATTTGAGGCTCTTAGCATTTAAGGGGGCTTTGCTATTAACCCTTAAAGTCGGCGGCTACCTAACATTGATCCATGCGTCAACTTTTCCGCTTCGGGAGCATGGCCGTACGCATTAATTTCGTAATACCCGTTGCAATGCGAAAATTACGCGAAATTTCGCGAAATCCTTCTTCATTACGATTATGTACTTACGGCCATAAACGTAATTACACTAATTACGCGAAATTTCGCGAAATCGTAATTATGCCATTACGCTCATCTCTACATACAAGACAGACAAACATGGAACCTGCCATGAGCTGTCAGGAGCATCATTCTCTGCAAATACTATATAAAAATTCTGTGAAATCCAAACGTGGACAGTGAAATGCATATGTAATGTAAGTACAGCCAATATTTAGCTACTGATATATGTGTTTATTTTCTCTGAGACCCTATACCTAACAGCTCCTCTTTAAGTGTTAAGGTCAGCACGAAATTAAGAAAAGATGATGCAAAATTATTGTTACTAATTACTGTTACAAGTGAAATTAATTAGATTTTGAATTGTTTTGCATTGCGAGTTTGCATCATTATTATGAATTATGATGCAAAATTGTGCTCATCATACAACAATATTTGTCACTAACTCAAAAGTAAACACTGGGAGAGGAATTCCCTGTTCAAAACGCCAGCCAGTGTCAATCCTACAGGGTTTCCTGAGCTGCCATTGGGCAGCTCTCTCTCCCTGGCCACGCCTCCTGCCGCTCCCCCGCCTTTCTGCGCCCTGTGAGAGACACACAGTCTCTCAGTGTAACGTCATGACCCAGAGGTCACCAAAAAGAAAGTGGGCCATTGCAGCCCCCAGGAGCAGCGTGGAGTGGCGGTTTTTGCAACTACCTGTTCTGCTCAGCCCCACGGATCAGGTAGCCTACATTTTTTACCCATTTTTTGAGCCTACCTTAGGCTCTCTTTAAGCTACTTACTGTAGAAATAGCACCATGAGTTCTCTAACCCTCCCAGGGATCACTGTAGTGATTCCATAATATACCACTCTGTATACTTGAAGTGTTCTATGAGCTCATTTATGTCCCAGTAGAGGAGCCAGGGACAAGACAAACGCACTGCACCATTCCCCTGTCCATATTACTCTGCAGCGGAGTAATATGCTTAGCTCCACCCCAGAACAGTGAAAGTGATGTGCTCCTCTCTTGACAGGAAGTGCATCACTGTTTATTATTGACTATAGATAATTGCGGTGCCATAGACTCCATTGCAAATGCCTGCAACGCAGTACCACTTGTACTGCTCTGCAATGCACTGAAGACTGCATCGCCTCTGCATCATCGTGACCACTTCTACCGCATTGTGTCGCACCATAGGTAGTGTGGCCAATCATATTGTGATTTTTGGCTACTGCAATGGGGGAGTGGCAGGAAAGCATACCACAGCATGATGCAATGCTATATTTGAGGAAAATGGCCAGAAAGCAAAGTTTTTTTCATTTTGTCCATCACTACCTAAAGCAGAGTTCCCCTTAAAAGAGAACTGTAGTGAGAGGTACATGGAGGCTGCCATATTGATTTCCTTTTAATCAATACCAGTTACCTGGCAGCCCTGCTGAGCTAACTGCCTGCAGAATCAAACCAGAAACAAGCATGCAGCAAATCTTGTCAGATCTGACAAAAATGTCAGAAACACCTGATCTGCTGCATGCTTGTTCAGGGTCTAAGGCAGAAAGTATTAGAGGCAGAGGATCAGCAGGATAACCAGGCAACTGGTATTGCTTAAGAGGAAATCAATATGGTAGCCTCTACATACCTCTCACTACAGTTCTCCTTTAAGGCAGGGTTCAGGTGTTTTTGCTGCAGGTAAGTTATAAACTAAACTTTTCTCCCCTCCCCCCACTTTAAACTAACAAAAACAGCTGTCTGTTATCTGCAAGTGGATAGCTTCACTGTCATTAAATAACGGTTAACAGAATTAATAATGTATTTGCTAAGTACAGTACAATTAATACACTTGTAAATCTACGGCAATTACTTTACGGAAAAAGAAAGAGCTATAATTTGAATCACAGTCATTTTCTAGGTATGTTTTAGACTAGGTTATTTAAATAATGCACTGAGATTTTCTGTTTTTACCATGCAAGTTATTTTACTGTTGATGGATACGTTTCATGAAGGCACCTTTTAATTCCTCGCCATTGTACGTGCCTGGCTTTGTGTCCAGTAGACTGGGTAATGGGGCCCCTCGCCGCTCCGCAGTAAATTACCGTTCCATTAGGATGTTCTCATCAGTGGTTCATTTAAAGGGTACAGAAAGAGCTGAGGCGTAGATGTTCAGATGAAGTGTACTTAGGAAACTTTCCTTGATATGCACTTCCTGTGAAGTATTTGTTATCTTGTGTAAAATTAGTATAGGAAAATAGGACTTTGCAGGTGTGACTTTGCAGGGCTCATCGAAGGATGTAGAAGAGGAAGAAGGTCACGCCTCTCATCCTATGACATGCTGAGCATGTGACCTGGGGTACAGAGGTCAGTTCTCAGTTGTGCATTGCCCAGTGGGTAGTCATAACAGGGGAAAGGGGAATTGAAATCATTTTTTTAAATGTGATTTTATACAGTAACATTTGATAATGTAAAATCAATCAATGTACAAAACATTGCAAATTTATTGCAATTATTTATTTATTAGGGTAAATACTGAAGAGAGTTTTTTCCTTACCTGCTTAAAGGGAACCTAAACTGAGAAGGATATGGATTTTTCCTTTTAAATAATACCAGTTGCCCAACTCTTCTGCTGATCCTGTGTCTCTAATGCTGGGCATACACAGCTCGACTTTGCTGCTCGAGTCTCCCGCACGATCGTTTCGGCCCTCGATTCTGCTGTAAATTCTCTTATCTTCCGCTCGTTTTTCTTATCTTTCTCCATTCACTTTAATCCGGAATCAAGCGGCGAAACAATCGGGCGAGAGATCGGACATGTCGGAAATTATCTATCGAGCCATCTTAATGGCTGAAAAATGTGCCGTGTATAACCAGCATGATACTTTCAGCCACAGCCCCTGAACAAGCATGCAGTTCGGGCGCTCTTACTGAAGTCAGACTGGATTAGCTGCATGCTTGTGTCAGGTGTGTGATTCAGCCACTACTGCAGCCAAAGAGATAAAAAGGACTGCCAGGCAACTGGTATTGTTTAAAAAGAGACATCCATATCCCTTTCAGTTTAGGTGCACTTTAAGGGCCCATTCATACTGGGGAGATTTCCAGGTGATTTCTGCTTTGAATCTCCTAAAGATTTGAAAAGTGCTAATGTAATTTAGAGTATATGGCAGTATATGGCTGTGACCTCACTGGAGCAATCGATGGTAATTCGCGAATTGCAGACATTGTAAACGCGGTGCATGCAGTGCTTTTCTGTGATTTTGGAGCGATTGTGGTTCAAATGTTGAAAAAACGTGATCGCTCAAAAAGGGAGTTCTTGTTTAGTAAAAAATGGTAGCAATTTTGCTAGCGTTTTGCAATCCCCAGTGTGAACGGGCCCTTAAAAGATCTTGAAGTGAGGGGAATATGGGGGCTGCCATATTTATTTCTTTTAAAACAATGAAGATTACCTGAACAAATGAAGATAAGAAACCGAGAGCCCAATATAGTGTAGTATTTAAAGCAGTAGTAAGGATTGTGTATAGAAACAAGGGTTATACTCACAAACACGGGTTACCACACAGGCAACCACTGGTAGTAATACAGGTGGGGAGAATAATAACCTAACCCCACTTAGGTTAAGAAGTTGCTTTCTCTAGATAGGAAAAGTATGGGGATACACTCCTCCACCAAGGGTGGACTAGACTCGATGCAAGGTTTAGTAACAGAGGCGCCAACTAGAGTAATAACATCTAAAAACCGTTTAAAAGGGGGAAGTTAAGGTGGACTTACCCTCCCTTGTAGACAAACAGACTGAAAACAGTTACTGTATTTTCAAATCAAAATAACATTAGCTCCAAATTGCAACGCGTTTCGCAGGTCAAAACCCAGCTTCATCAGGCAAAAAATGGAGAGAACAAACTGGTCTGTTTACTGGCCAAGCGCCTCTGTCACAGAGGCACTTGGCCAGTAAACAGACCAGTTAAATGTTATTTTGATTTGAAAATAACTGTTTTCAGTCTGTTTGTCTACAAGGGAGGTAAGTCCACCTTAACTTCTCCCTTTTAGGCCTCTTGCACACTGCATGTGATTCCGATTCAGATTCTGCTTTTTAATCAATTTTTACATCCGATTCCGATTCCGATTTGCAGTTTGCTCCCTGCACACTGCAAATCGGAATCTGAATCGGATGTAAAAACTGATTAAAAAGCGGAATCTGAATCGGAATCACTTGCAGTGTGCAAGAGGCCTAAAACGGTTTTTAGATGTTTTTACTCTAGTTGGCCTCTGTTATTAAACCTTGCATTGAATGCACATTACCTGTCCTGCTGATCCTCTTCCTTCATAATTTTAGCCATAGACCCTGAACAAGCATGCAGCAGATCAGATGTTTCTAACTAAAGCCTGACTGGATTAGCTGCATGCTTGTTTCAGGTGTGTGATTCAAACACTAATGATGTCAGAATGAACCACAGGAATACAAGGCAACTGGTATTATTTAAAAGGAAATAGATATACCACTCACATCAGGTTACCTTTAAATAAAATAAAACAAACAAAAAATAAATAAATCGAAAAATAGGACATTTTACAAACAAGTCAATATTTCATTTTTTTTATTGCCCAGCTGAGGGTTTGGCTGGTGAGGTTTGTGTATATTGGTTTAATGTTTTATGTTTCATACTAAAAAAAAAGTGTTTGTGTGTATTTAATTATTAATAGGGATGTATGAAATATTACAAATTACCATTTCACTCTTGTGGTACTCCAGCTCCTGTGGTGAATGTTTACTGTATGTAATATCCTGTTTATTTACACTAAGGGCCAGTTTACAAAGGATATTGAACACACTGCATCAGCACATCCATTGCCACCCAGATGTGGTGACAATACAATGGCATAGCATTCGTTGCAACATACTAGAGGATGCATTTTCACGACAACGATTACAAAAAATTGTAAAATTTAAAATGCATGTGCATGATATGTATAAAATGTACATTTTTTTCCCTCAAGTAAATGCACCATAAATTACTTTTCTTCTGTGTGCTAACTCATGGCTCATTTCTAGTTATCTGTCTTAAAGGGGCACTATTGTGAATAAGTGTAACATTTTAAATATGTGTTCCAGAGTAAAATGAGCCATAAATGACTTTTCTCCTATGTTGCTGTCACTTACAGTAGGTAGTAGAAATCTGACAGAAGCAACAGGTTTTGGACTAGCCCATCTCTTCACGGGGGTTTCTCAGGGATTTATTTATTTTCAAAAGCACTTAGTGAATGGCAGTTACTCCGTCCAACTTCCAAAAAAACTGTGTAGCGAGCAGGGAGGCTGGCCAGCATCATTGTTTAAATCATTTTTAGGGAATATCTTTATAAAGAATAAAAGCCTTGCTGAGAATCCCCTATGAAGAGATGGACTAGTCCAAAATCTGTCGGTTCTGTCAGATTACTACTACCTACTGTAAATGCTAGCAATACAGGAGAAAAGTAATTTATGGCTCATTTTACTCTGGAAAAAAAATGACTTCTTATTTGTCTAGGTTTGCACATATTTTAAATTTTACAATTTTTCATCATAGTGCCCCTTTAACTCCCAATTTCTGTAGTTTTTAGTTTTCATTTATGGTCTATCTCTTATAGTTTATGCTCTCTACACTGGCCTTCCAAAAAAGGTCTTGTACCGCCTACAGCTGATACAGAATACTGCTGCCAGACTGCTAACCAACCAACCCCGACACTGCCACATAACGCCAGTCCTGCACTCCCTTCACTGGCTACCCATAGAATGGAGGGTCCTATTCAAGATCGGCCTACTAACATTTAAATCATTACATAATCTGGGCCCTGGATACATGAAAGAAGCTGCATAGTGTGATGATCCGCTCAGCTGGCTGCACAGGCAGACAGCTGTTTGTCCATTCCTCTAGTCTGTGGGCTGCAGGTCTCTGGAACAGAGACCTGTCTTTCCATTGCAAGTTTCTGGTCTGTTCTCTTGCTGGGGAATTTGCATACATTCGTTATGCAAATCCCCTACCTGCCTTCTTTGATGACTGGCACTATAAGAGCTTTATGTTTCCCAGAAGGCTTTGCTGGTCATTTCCCTTCCATGGTCTGTTCCTGATGGACACTGCTGGAGTGTCAGCCATTGCTATCTAGTATAGTTAATTCCTGGGGGTTGCTTTAGGCTCCCCTTCTAGCCCAGTCAGGTTGTATTATCTGTATTGCCTGTTCTGTCTTGTCTTGCCTGTAGCCATTGTCCTGTCCTTATGGTGGTCGACAGGAAATGGTTCTGATCTCTGTTCTTGGAGTATAGCTTGTGCAGCGGTTGCTACCAGCTATCTCTTCTGTTCTGTCTCCTGGGATCGCGCTAGCTACTTTTCGCTAGCGCTGGGGATCCTTCTGTTCTGTCTCCTGGGATCGCGCTAGCTACTTTTCGCTAGCGCTGGGGATCCTTCTGTTCTGTCTTCTTGGATCGCGCTGGCCACTTTTCGCTAGCGCTGGGGATCCTTCTGTTCTGCTACTCTGTACCTGGATCACGCTAGCCACTTTTCGCTAGTGCTGTGGATCCTATCTCTCCCTTGACCCTGTTTTCGTGTGTCTGTCTTGTTTGCTATGCTTGCTGGAGGCTCGGTGAGGTAACCGTTAAGCAAGCGCTCGCGTCCTCTGTTTCATGTTTGTCTGTTAATGGTTAGTTAGGCGTGCTTGTCTCTATTGTGCTTAACACGTGGAGACCGCGCATAACCGCGTGCACTGTTGCGAATGAGTGCGGTGTTCACGGTTAGCTAGCGTTTGTTATTTTCCGTATCTCCTCATTGTATTATTTGCTGTGCCTTTGCTAACCTCGTATTCTGTCCTGATCTGCCTTGTGTCACGTCTGGCGATTGCACCTCTCGCGATCGCGTTCCTATTTCATATCTGCTGTTGTGTGTGCCCGGTCGCGGGGTGGCGACTGGATTGGCGCACACACATACAACCTGTCCCTTTGCTAGTTCTCATTCGCAATCGCCTCTCTTGCGATTGCGTTCTGCGCTTCGTACAATTCCTGTCTGGCATTTGTGGAGGTACAGAGGATTGGTTCCTCTGCACTCCTCAGCGCCATCTGCCGACAGGAATTTCCCTCTACAGGTGCGTAGCACCTTTTGCTGGGTGCCTGCAAATATACACTTGTGGAGGATTTCCGCCGTGTCAGCGCACGCGTTGTGCGCTGATCACGGAGAAAGTTCCACAATCGTTACACATAGTAATCCCTGCAATCTCAGATCCACAGGTTCTAATAATCTAGTCATACCCAGAGTCCACCTGGAAACTTTTGGTCCCAGAGCCTTCTGTCATGCTGCTCCTACGTTATGGAATTCCTTACCTCAGAAGTTCAGGACAGCTCCATCTCTGGACGTGTTTAAATCCAGACTGAAAACCAACCTGTTCAGTTTGGCATTTGCAGAACTATCATTTTTGTTGTGTGAATACTTCATCCTACTACCAATTACTGAATCTGAGAGAGCCTAAGCGCTTTGAGTCCTATGGGAGAAATGCGCTATAGAAATGTTATTGTTATTTTTTTACCTGTATGTGGCTTATTTCTAGGTAGTTATCTGTCTTAAAAGCTGCCGGCAGTTACCCACCCAGATGGATCAGGGATCGCCGCCGCCGAACGATCTTTTCCTCTGATCCATCTGGCTGCATCTGCAATAGTTGTTTGCGGCAGTGGAAATTAACGATCGGTGTAAACAATTGATTACATGATCGCGGCAAACCCATGAAAGTCAATGAGGATCAAAACGACACACAACAACTTAAATTGAACTTTTGGTTGTTCAAAGACGAATGATCATTGCGAGTGGGGTGCATGGTTCAACATCGTTTGATTAATTTTTGTTAAACGATGTTGCGTGACATTGTGAAAAAATCGTTCATTGAGCAAAATCGTTCGCAAAAAATCATTCGGTGGGTATGGGCCTTCAGACAGATAAGGAGAGATAAACCATTAGTTAAAAACAGAAAACTACAAATAAATCATTCGTTAAAGGGAATCTGAATTGAAAATAAACTTATGATATAATGATTTGTATGTGTAGTACTGCTAAGAAATAAAACATTATTAGCACAGATATGAGTCTCATTATTTCCAGTACAGGAAGAATTAAGAAACTTCAGTTGTTATCTATGCAAAGGAGTGCAGCTCTGTGGTTTTATAAACTCATGGACAGCACTGTCTTTTGAAGCACTTATCTCAGCTGTCTTTCATTGTTTCTTCTTTGTTTATGCTTTTTCTGCAGAGAAAAGTTCAAAAGGGTCACTAGCTTGCTCTGTGAAATCATTTAAAATGCTGAGTGTATTGTGGAAACTGCAATTATTAGAGAATGATGCAATGTTATAAAAAAAGCTATATACCTGAAAATAAAAATATGACACACTCTTCTTTGTTACTAATGTTCTATTAATTATCCGTTTTACACAACCAATTCATTATTTATATAGTGATTTTTTTTTCACTTCAGTGTCACTTTAAGATGGCTAAGGAGAGATCAATCATGTTATGAACAGATTAGGGCTCTTTTTCATTTCACTTTTTCTCCCCCTTTTCTCCTGAGTGATATTTCTACACTTTATCAACAAAAATGTCTATTAAAGTGAATGTGATATATTAGAAAATGCAGCATTTATACTTACCTGTAGCTGCATCCAGCCCCTTGCACTCCGTTCTTCTACAATCTTGCCGGGAATATGTCCGGTCGCTGTCAGTCGTGCTGCAGTGCGCCCCAATCCTGCACAGTTAGTACTGAACAGGTGCAGTACTAACCAGGCCATGGGAGCGGCGACTGGACATATTAGCTGGTAAGATTGTAGAAGAACAGAGGCAATGGAGTACATACGTCTAGACCATACATGTCAAACTCCGGCCCCGTGGGCCAAATCTGGCCCTCAGAGCCATTAAATTTGGCCCTCAAGTGATTTCCCCACCTTGCATTATGTTTGGCCCACTCAAGACCACCAGGGAATAGGTGAGGGTGAGGGCCTCTAGACACCAGGGATCTGCATAGGGGAAGGAAGACTAATAGACTTCAGGGAACTTCAACTATATAGGAGTTGGAGGGGGGCCAATGGACGCCTGGGAACTTTAGAAGGGAGGAAGATGGCCAGTAGACATTGAGGTTGGCCCGTGACTAGGTCCCAGTGTTCAATTTCAGCCCACTTTGTATTCGAGTTTGACACCCCTGGTCTAGACGAATCCCCAGGTAAGTATCAATGCTGCGTCTTCTAACGTCTAAGCCAATAGAAAGCAAGAAAAGAAAATATTTTGGACAGTACTTTTTCCCCTGATTTTTATTACTGAAAAGTTATTTAAAGAGAAAATAAAAAGTTATCTCCTTGGAGAAAACTTAGGAGTAAAGGTGAATTGAAAGGCCTAGGAAAGAAAAGTCATGACATAAGTTTTGTGAATGACTCCAAACATTCATGCCATATAACATTAAAGTGGACCTGAACTCAGAGGACAGAAGGAAAGCATAGAGAAATGCACCCTGTATGTATTTAGAGAGTTTAGCCTGTCTAATACCCCCTCATTTGTGTCTAATCACAAGTGTAATTTGAACCCTCAGCTTTGTCAGCTGGCTGCCTTGGCAGAGCAGCTAATTGGTAAACACAGGATGTTAACAATAGGTCTGCTTCCATGAAAGCAGAAAGTAAACACACTGCAGATTTATTGCAGGATTTGGGTCAGTTGTAACAAAGAAATGTTTGTCTTTAAAGGTTAGTATGTTGTCGCTTATCTTTTAGAGCAGAGAGGACGTTCTGAGTTCAGGTCTGCTTTAAAGAGCAAGCGACACCCATGCTAACCTAGGAATAAAAAACACATATATAAGTAGATAAATACTATTCTACTTACATAACAGATGTATTGTGCTATCCACGTAATGATTCCTGTGAATTTTATAAAGGAAAAGCAGAAAATCCTATTCTAGGCAGTGGCCATCTTGCCAAGCTAATGCTGACATCATATCCTCCCTGACTCTTGTTTCCCCCCTCCCTTCTCTAGCTCATTGTGTATTCATTAGCTGCCCTCCTCCCAGAGTCTTCAGACACTCCCACTGAGGTTTATACTAACAATGGCACTGTCTTATCCTCCAATCTCTGAGTCACCTCAGCCTTGCTTGTAAACACAAGTGAGCAGATAAAAACCTAGGCAGGGAAATAAAGGGAAGAGGAGGAATATATTATAGATAAAAAGAACCCCCAGCATGCAACTGAAGGGCAATGGCAAATAAGGGGCCAGTGCTCCTAAGGTATGTGATAACTCCAAACCATAACAGCAGAAAAAGTTTTAATACACTAAGACCAGTTGCTGTTGAAATTTGATTTTTATGGTGACAATCCCGCTTTAAAGGACAAGACCTAAATAACGATGTCATTTTAAATGGTAGAATATTAAACATTATTACTCCCATGTCTTTGCTGTATGCCGGGCTGAAATCCTTGAGTTTAGTTCTGCTTTAATAAAGGGTGCACTGTATGTGCAGGAGTCTGAATGCCCCAATATATGATTTCCAGTACAATCTGTATGGTGCATCATTTCTTGGATGTTTAGATAACAATGCCATCATTTTATTCAAGTTTCAGATGGAAAAAAATAAGAAACGGTGAATCATGTTCCATTCTGAGCCTGAATAGAGCATGAATCACTGTCATTCCTGTCACTCGGGCCTCTGATGTCACATATTAACCCTTTTTTCCCAAGTCCCGACAAATCACATAATTCTCCAGCATGAGATCATTTGAGTCTCACCTTTAATCATCCTCATTTTAACTCAGATTCACACTACTCACAGATCTTCACTACTTTGTCACATGTCACATTGGGGCAGGGCTGGATTTCTGAAAAGGCCATCAAGGTCTGGGCCTTGGGTGGCTGCAGCCCAAGGCGGCACCTGGACATGAAGGAGGAGTTGCTATTTCTGAAAGAAAAGGCTGCAAATTGAGTCTTTATGGTTTGTGCCTTTGCTCTGTAGAGATGGGGTTAGTGCACCAACTCCATGGAGTTTCTTTGTCTACTTTTGGTTGTGTGGGTTTCCAGTGGGAGTAGCCGTGGTAGCAGAGGTGTTCTTGGGAAGGGACATCCCTCTCGGCCACTGGGGGAGCTTCTTAGCATCTCGCCTGCTGATAAAGGGGTGCACCCTTTAGATAAGGTTTTGTTGTGACCAAGCCTACTATAGGTGGAGGAGTTCTGGTGGCCATGCTTGCTATATGACACTTGGCGAATAGTATCCTAGGCATTGGGGTCACCATGGGGAAAGGTGAGCATGAACCTTTCGGGGAAAGGTCCTACAATGTTTTGCTAGGGGACCCCATGATTTTCTAATTACACCCGCATTAGGAGAAATGGCAAATATAAGGTGTCCCCCAAAGCTCAGCTGCATTGTGCATTGCCTGTTGATATTGCTGCAACCAAAAGCCACCAACTTTTTGACCCTTAATTAATTCACCTTTTCTCCTATATTTTTTCATCTTCTCTTTAAAATAACCTTTCAGCACTTTGCTTATTGAAAAAAGTACCAACAAGTATTAGAAAAAGTACAGTAAAAATTATTCTGAGTTTATTCATGCTTGCTGGTGGCTTAAAAGGCATCTTATCGATAAGTTGTTAAAGGGAGTTTGTAAGGGAAAAAAAAGCAGATACTCATCTAAAGAGAGGGAAGGCTCTCGGTCGTATAGAGCCTTCCTAGTCTACTCACAGTCCCTGTGTTCCCTCGCACAGGCTCACTCGAGTCGTTAGCAGTCTAAATCTCATGGGTCGTAGTCTGCTCTCTTCCACGTTGAGCTGGCTTCGGAAGCACCCAGGCTTCCGAAGTCGGGTCGCTCCATACAGCACATGTGCAAGTGTACAAGAGGCGCTCGCATGTGCGCAGAATGGAGCGGCACGTCTTTGGAAGACCAAGTGCTTCCAAAGTCTCCCGCGGTGGGAGATTCACATGGAGGAGCCTGCGGAGGAACGAGGACACTCTGAGGGGAACACAGGAAGGCTCTATAGGTCCCAAAGCCTTCCCGCTCCCTAGGTAAGTATCCGATTGTGTTTTTTTCTACACTTCAGACTTTATTTAACCTCCTAACGACCACCTCAGGCCAATTGGCATGAACACGGCGGCTCCCCCAGGCCTGTGCAATGGCAATTGGCATTAAGTCCTGGGGGCGTGGTTTGCAGGGGATCGCGCGTGCCGATGCGTGCGCATCCCTGCTTGAATGATGAGTTCCGCTCCGTCATCAGTCTCCGAGTGGCGATTGCCACTTGTTAGAGGGCGAATCTGCCATCTACTTACATTGTACAGCGCTGTGATCTACAGCAGCGCTGTACTGGGGACAGCTGTGTCACCTAGAAGAAAACTTAGGAGAAAATGTTAACTGAATAGTAGCATTTAGGTGTAGAGGTCCCATGGGATCTACAATGCAGTGAAGGCGCAGATATCATTACTTCTATCTCTGTCTCTCTTGCCGTGAGGCCCACGTCCACATCATCTACTGGAAATTGTACAGAGGCCGACACATGCTTCCTCCATATCAGTATGTATTAAATTGGTTCAAATCATTGGAACACAAAGCCCACACAGGAAAAAAAAAGTCATTTTGGCAGAAAGTGGGCTGATCTGCTGGATTGCTTGTTCAGAGGAATTTTTTTTATCATTTGTGATCATTGGTCAAGTGATCATCTACAAATCTAAAAAAGGCCTTATACAATACTATTCGAGTCTGCAATAGAGAGGTATGTCCACCACTGACTTCCTTTTTAAACTGTTTTTAGTGTATTTTATTCTGCTTGGTGCATCTTTTTCCGGTTTATTATTGTGCAAATATTAATCTCTGCACTTTAGAGGTATCCCCATCTACTTCTGGTGACAAAAAAGGAGACACTGCTATGTGACAAAAGGATCCTTTAGAATCATAGAATCAAAACATTTTAGCACTGTCACCAGGGCTGGATTTACCTTAAGGCATTTTAGGCACGTGCCTACAGTCGCCTGATGATGGAAAGGCTGCTCACGCCCCTCCCCAAGTGCCTCCCTCCTTCCCTATGCAGAGTCCTGAGCAGAGTGTAAATTAGAGGCTACTCACCCGGTCTCTGCATTCCACTGACCAGATCTCCCTTCATTCGGGGCACCCATACTGTAGCTACCTAATACTTGGGAGCACCTCTAGATATTTAATACTGAGGATAGCTTTAGCTACCTAATACTAAGTGGTATGGTATGATGGGCAAGAGAAGTAATGGAAAAGTGACAGCTGGGCCAGCCAGCACACTTGCAGTGCAGTTCGGTGTTTGTAGGTTCATAGAGGGAGAAGTCTAGCATACCAGGACATCTGTGCCTATAGGCTCCTTTGATGTAAATACAGGCCTGACTGTCACTCTCGATACTTATCAGACAGCACTGTAAGCTAAGGATGGCTAGTTTAGGGTGCTACAAGAAAATAAGATTGAAAGGGAACCTGAGGCAAGAGATATATGGGGGATGGTACATTCATTTCCTTTTAAACAATTCATATTACTTGGCTGCCCTGCGGATCTTCTGCCTCTGAGACTTCTAGCCATAGTGCCTGAACAAGCATGCCGGTCAATGTCTATTACTAACGTTTGACTGGATTAGCTGCATGCTTTTTTCAGATGTGTGATTCAAACACTACTGCAGCCAAAGAGTTCAGCATGGCTGCCAGGCAACTGGTGTTGTTTAAAACGAAAATAAATATGTCTGCCTCTATATACCTCTAGCTTCAGGCATCCTTTAAACAATTGGTGCATGACAAGGAAAAGGGACTACCTAAGGCGCCAGCTCCATAGTAACTGCTATTTGAAAAGAGTATAACTGCACAGGTTTGCTTTCATTCACATGTTGACTTGAATAGAAGTATAGCCACAGAACTTTGCTTAAATGCAAAGGTTGAACTGATTTTAGAAAAAAAGGCAATTTTATTCAGTCGGTGAAGTCAGTCCAAGTTCTCTTTTCTTCAGGACAGATTACCTTTAAATATCTTAAACCAATCTTTTCATGCAGAGATGAAAGCAATAATTTAATCCCGGTAGTCCAGGAATGCTCAGAATGAATAAGTACGTATGCGCTATAAATAGAATATCTGAAGTATTCAGAGTGCAAAACCCTAAAATTCCATTTCACCATTTGTCGTCCTCATTGCGCACCACCATAAAGTGGAACAATAGACCCTGATGTCACTCAGCTCCTGCCCACACTTGTCACTGCGGCCTTGGCCACTGTCTCTTGCTCCCTGACCTTTCTTAGTGGAATGACCTCGGTCTGGCTACTTGACAAGTGTTCTCTCACAAAGAGACACATTCTCAGCATGGAATCTCAACAGTCTCACATTTTTGGACATGACTGTCCTGTTCTTGACCTTCTTGACGACTTTGCATAATCACATAGACATAGCCTTACTGTCAGTAGATGCATTAGTTACAATGTGGCAGGGATGGGTGACAGTGTTCATATGAAGAGGATGAAGGCTTCTGGGGAAAAAAAAAATCTCTCCCTGATCCCTTGCTAAAAGCAAAACTCTGGAAAGAATATTTGGTGACCCCACACCTTTCTTGGCACTAGTTGTTTTAAAAGTGAACCTGAGATAAGCAAATGAGATAGATTCATACATACCTCGGTCTTCCTCTAGCCTCCTGTAGATCCTGCTTGATCGACGTCCACCCTGACCACTCTGTTCTTCCGCAATATGGCCTGGTAAATTCCGGAGTAATGCTCAGTCGTGGTCCACTGCGCATGCACAGTCCCGCCTGCACGTGCCCCCCGGATCGTGCTCCCATAGCCAAGAGCAGTCTTCGCATGCCCATTTTGCTTAGGCTGTAACTGCGCAAAGAGGTCAGACCTCTAGCCAGCTTGGTTGCACACTATTCTAGCACAACTTCCACTGATCAGTAAGGCCTTTGGAAACAAAGACAACCCTGAGTATCCAAACTGGACTGGAAGTTAGGGTCCCTTCCAATAGGATGACCTCACAGCGGTGGAAGGGTCTAGTACGAAATGTTTGCATGCAAACTGTTTTGGAAGCTAACATCACATCCACCATTAGTGTAGCTTGTAGCTCCTGTTTTGGATGCAATTGGGAGCATTTATGCTTGTGAGAAGCTTGTTCACACCTAGGGCATGTTTGCCCTTTTTTCAAGCGCAGGTAATTTTCAAAATCGCCCTAAAAACGCTTTAGCAATGATTCCCTATGAGAGAGTTCACAGCTGAGTGGTTCATTTGCAATCCGCTCAGCAAAGCAGTGCCTGTACTATTTTTGAGACGATTTTGCCTCAATGGAAGGTATAGGAAAACCGCAAAAACGCTTACAAAATCGATTTGTACAGCGATTGCGTGAGCGTTTTTAAGAATAAATACATTGGGCCTGATTCACAAAGCGGTACAAACACTTTGCACGCCTGTGAAAAGCCCTTTATCACACCTAAACTTAGTTTAGGCGTGATCTGAAGGTATTCGCGTGAACTCCCGTGCGCAAAGTTTTGCGCGCGCAGCGCACCGTGCTTCGCGCGAAGTGCCCATTAAGCCCTATGGGACTTTGCGCGCGTACGCGGGTACGCGCGCAAAGTTTTGCGCGCGGGAGCTTCGCGCGAGTTAGAGCACAAAGCGGTGATAACTTTGCTAGTGCAAAGGTTATCATGCCTAAAGTCTTTTAGGCGTGATAACTGAGTTATCACCGCTTTGTGAATCAGGTCCATTGTATTTATTATTTTCCAGGTCAAAGAGTTCACTTCCTGACTTGCTTCAGGGAGTGAATTACAAAACCGCTCTGGAAAAGCGCTTAGAAAAATCGCTTTTAACAGAAACGTTGTGCGCAGTGGAGCACGCACCGGGAGGGGGGCGCACAAAAACGCAAAACGCTTGAGTTTGCGTTTTCGATTTTAGGCATGCCTCCTTGTTGTTAAGCCGTGCAGATGCAGCCTGGTTTTGGGTGTGCTCCCTACTGTGTAGAAAAATTCTAAGTTAACTTTTCTATAATCCAAAACCTGTCGGTAAGATGTCAGAACCATGAGATAAAAAAAACACTGTAATTAACAGTTACCTAGAAAGAAAGACATTTACAGTGCTCATACACATGTAAATGTTTTCGTCAAATTGCTCATTTAGGCATCAAGCAAGTGTTTGGTTAGTGACAGGCAGTGAGCCAGAGTCAGCTACCATTCGGGAGATCCTTGAAGTGGGCAAAAATCGTAAATGTTATCTGGTTTCGGCATTGAGATTTTGATGTACAGCTCCATTCCAAAGACCTCAAGCCTAAAACAATCATGCTACTTTTACAGAAGAATTGTAGTAGATATTCACTGCAATACCCTAAACAAAACGAGGAACTCTTACTTGAAGACCACGTTGAAAGCAGAGAAGGTTTACGAGCGCGCAGGTGCCTGAGGAGATGTCAGAGTTTCTATTTTCATCTCACATCTAAATGGCCATCCTCTTCCACACAGCAATCATTCACTAGAATAATTGTTATTACCGTCTAGATACGGAGCTGAGATTTCTGCTTTAGTACTGTAATCAAAGCCACAACATCCCAGAAATCACAAAGGAGCAAGGATGGAAGAAAGACTTTATCGTCCCAAAAATAAAAAAAAATGAAAATGCCAGAGTGTGCAATACTGCGACCAATTAATTTACTCCGAAGATGGCAAACATCGAGCAAGGCCTGCTTTACAAAACATAGCACGCCGAGATGCATTATTGATCAGCCAGGAAAATACGTTGAGGAATGTAAGAGCCTCTGTTTTAATGTCCCTGTGTGTGCTTTATTATTTTGGGAATTTTTTCCTTCTCTAACCACTGCAAACTCTATTTATATATTGCGCTTCGCTGAATTCTGTTTTTGTCTTTTACTCCAACTTTATAACGTTGCTCTAACTCCGTGTTTCCGTCCAGCAGTAAAGGGAATGCATGACGCTTATTTTATTTTAATTTCAAGGTTTGTTTTTTTATGTTTAATACTAAAAATAATTAGTTTTTTTTATTGTATTCTAATTAAGCAAATATAAAACATTAGCTATGAATATTTTATATGTACCATTCCCAACAGCAAATGGAGCTCTGGACTTTATTTGTAATTGTGTAGCTACTTGCTTTATTGCGGTTATTTTGAGGTCAGATAATGCCACAATATATTATCATTGTTGATTTAGAAAGCGTCAACATATTTTGTGGTGCTGTGAAAAGTAAGAAAAATACATGGGGTACATAGCAATACAGACAATGGCACCAATATACAAATAACTGAATTTTTAACAAAATACAGAATTGATATACAGTAAAGTACAGAATTGGTAATTACAGTGACAAAAGTCACATGATGAATAAAATGTATCATAAATTCCAAGGCACAAAAGGTATACTGTGAGTTATACAGAATTGGCCACCCCTCACTTTTAGTCAAAGCAATCAGCCTCACGGTGGTCATACACTGGTTGATGTAACCCCTTCACAGTGTAGGAGCTGTCATCTTAATCCTAACCTACAAAGCTCTCCACAATCTCTCTCCCCGGTACATATCCTCACTGATTTCCAGATACCAACCCAATCGTAATCTCAGATCTGCACATGATCTTCTGTTGTCCTCCTCTACAATTACCTCCTCACATTCACGTTTCCAAGATTTTGCGCGCACTTCACCCCTCCTCTGGAATGCCCTCCCCAACACATCCGTCACTCGCCAACCTTTGTTACCTTTAAACTCTCTCTAAAAACTCCTTTGTTCCGACAAGCATATGCGCTATCTTAGGCCACTTTTGTCCTAAGACCAAATTGCTCTCCTACTAGGTATCCTAAAACACACTGCCTCTATATATTTGTTGTATACTACCCCTCTTCTTGTTTCCCCCATTCCCTTTATACTGTAAGCTCGCAAGGGCAGGGCTCTCTCCCCCTTTTGTGTCTTGGAAATCATTATACATTTTATTCATCATGTCACTTTTATCACTGTCATTACCAATTCTGTATGTTGTATTCTGTATTTTGTACCATTTTTGTATTTTGTCACTAATTATGTAATTTGTATATTGGTGTACACCATTGTCTGTATTATTATGTACCCCATGTTTGTTTCTTACTTTGTACAGCGCCAATATGTTGGTGCTTTATAAATCAATAATAATAATAATAATAATCTGTCCATTGATGCATTGCCCCGTGTCTTTTCTCCACTGTCTGGGCTTCTCCCTGCCTCTCCCAAGGCCCCTGTGTCCCATGACTAAATGCTAGAGGCCAAACACTAGAGCCACCAAGGCACATACCGAACATGACCACTACAAGCCTCGAGTGTTTGGCCTCTAGTTTTGGCAAGTAATGGCTATTGTTAAAACCTGCGGAACATGTGTTAGGCCAATCACTGCACATTGACGTGACACTTGGGTTTTATATTGTGTTTGTCATAGGTGTCTACTAGCATAATTGTAATTAAAAGCTATGTTTTACAATCATTGTATTATTACTTGTCGACTTTCAAACCTTAATTTCTATTTCTTTTTTTTAATCAATACTTAATTACATTTGGCCCAGGCAAAAAACACATATAAATCCAGCCTTTATATCACGCCCATACTAATGACGAGGCAGGTCATATCGGCACTCTTCCCTGTGCTACGCCTGACCTTGGGCGTGGCCATAGACATACTGTTATTATGTCTATGGCTATGCACCAGTGTGATTCGTGGGACGGCGATAGCCGGACCCCAAACTACTTATTTTAAGTTGCCAAGACTCGAAGGGGGATAATAATTAACACAGTCACCCTCGGCAGTGAAACGGACATGGGGCATTGCTAGGATCCTAAGATATCGAGGGCACTTTTGGGCACAAAAAAAATGGGTGCAGCCATGCACCATAATGTGGGTGTGGTCAAGGGTGGAGCCAAATTTACATGAACTTAACAGCGGTCTAAGTAGGCCTGCCCAGCAAAATGTTTGATGAAGCTTCCCTCTCCATTAAAAAAAAGAAAAATATGCAGCATATCACATAAGTAGGCAGCGTCACTTAAACATAACTAGCGAGAGTTACCTGGCTTCTCTGCTGGCTGGTCTGGCTTTCTCATGGGCATAGCAGCTTGATGCCAGGTTATCTGGCAGTCTCCCCATGGCATGCCCTGACCTTCTAGTTGATCCCCTTCCACTCCTATGGAGGCACCGCAAATCCCAGCATGCCCCCATAGTAGAACCACAGCTCTCTGCAGGCCCCCATACAGGCATCATAGCACTGAGCATGGCATCACAGCACCTAGTATGCCCTGTGTGGTGCCATGCTCAGTGATGAGGTGCCTCTATTGGGAATGCTGGGTGTTGTGGTGGAGAAGGGGGAGAAGCCCAGAAGAGAAGATGTCTACAGGATCTGGAGACCAAGAAACTGGAGGTAAGTACTGCTACCTGCTGCCTCTGCCTGAGGGACATCTGGGGCACCTCAGAATAGATCCAGGGCACGTGCCACTAATCTTTGGGGCTAGCAATGCCCCTGGAAATGCAATGTATGCGCTAATGATTCAGCCCCAGGCCTCCGTTCTCATCGCACACGGCCATCCCTCTTTCTAATCTCAGCGTGTTAAAGTTCCCAAGTGCTCTGTGCCTACATTTTATTTCCCCCCCAAATACAAATAGTTTCAATTTGCTTCTCTCCCCGTTTATTTTTCTTACCAACATTTTTCTTGCGTGTCACCGTTCTTCCGTTTTTCAGAACAATATTTTGTCACGGCAAATAAAGAGAATTTAAATAGGATCGCGGTCGATCCATCAACGCTCCTCTCCTACTTCCCATGCCGTCATATGTTGCCACGCAAGCGCCATTAATCCTAAAAGCACATAGATTTATACACAGACTGCATAACAAATGTATGCGCTAAATGCCGTTCGTCAATGCAATTTATTACTCTAACATCCATTACGCTGGGCTCGTAAACCAGCTTAAATCATGGGTCTCCAACCTATTATTGATTAGGCAAGGAACACATTTTAAAGAATGTCAACCCCCCCCCCTAAAACAGTACCGATATTTATTGATCAGTAACATGTCTGCTCTTTTGAAATATGAAAGCAAAGGAAATCAACTTATTCAGCAGACATGCGAACATGACCGAAACAAGAGCGGAAAAAAAGTTGCTTGTGTTGTAATGTACACAGTTTAATGTGGTTTGCCTTCTTAAAGCGGACCTGAACACAGAACGTCCTCTCTGCTCTAAAAGATAAAAACAAGGAACACCAAGAGCCCCAATAGTGTAATATGTACTGGTAAATGGTTACTAGATAGAGTAAATAATACTCACAAACCAGGGTTACCATTAGGCAACCACTGTAAAGGCAGGTGGGGAGATTATCCTGACTCCACTCAGGAATAAGAAGTCGCTCTCTGTAGATGAGAAAAAGGGGTTCAACCCTCCACCCAGGGTGGTCTCAATATTATGCAGGAGAACAGAGACGCCAAAAGGATAAAAGGAAGCTAAATGAGCTTAAAAACCAAATTCTTGGTAAATACAGGAGGTAGTGGTGGACTTACCTCCTCCAAGTAGACACACGACGACGCATTTCGCAGGTTTGATCCTGCTTCATCAGACAATAACAACGGAGCAATAGCATATGTGGTCAGTAGAAGAGCCAGGCACCTCACAGAGACAGAGGTGCCTGGCTTTTCTACTGACCACATATGCTGTTGCTCCGTTGTTATTGCCTGATGAAGCGGGATCAAACCTGCGAAACGCGTTGCATATTTGAAGTTCATAAATAAAATATATTGACTGTCTTTACTACAGTCGTTGTGTGTCTACTTGGAGGAGGTAAGTCCACCACTACCTCCTCTATTTACCAAGAATTTGGTTTTTAAGCTCATTTAGCTTCCTTGTATCCTTTTGGCGCCTCTGTTCTCCTGCTCTAAAATATAAACAGCAGCATAATAACCTTTAAACAAAAGATTTCTGTGTTACAGCTGATACAAATCCTAAAATAAATCGGCACCGTTTCTACTTCCTGATTCATGGAAGCAGACATATTAACATCCTGTGCTTTCAAATGACTTATTTGCCATCTCTGCCTTGGCAGTCACGTGACACAGGGGAGAGATCAAATTATAACTTGTGATTAGGCACAGATGGTGGAGAATTATACAAGCTAAACTCTCTAAATACATACAGGGTACATTTTTTTTATGTTTTCCTTCTGTCCATGAGCAAGCGTTCAGGTCCACTTCAAAACAGAATTTATTTGTAATTATTCAGATTTAAGTGTGTAACTGTGGTTACCCACAATACACCACTACTGAATATACAAATTATCTATTTATGCCCCTGAAGCCAGGCTTACATCCAGAACCGCTGTTGTATAGCAAGCCTACAGCTTATACATTTTACAGAGCCGCACCAACCCCACATGCAGAAAGCCTCTTTCGGAATGTGCATATTCAGTAGTGGTGCATTTGTGGGTAACCACAATTAAACACTTAAAGAGGAACTTCAGCCTAAACAAACATATTGTCATTAAGTTACATTAGTTATGTTAATTGAAATAGATAGGTAATATAATCTCTTATCCACTCTGCTTTAAAAGAACAGGCAAATGTTTGTGATTTCATGGGGGCAGCCATCTTTTTGTTTGAAAGGAGGTGACAGGGAGCATGAGACACAGTTCCAACTGTCCTGTGTCCTGATCACCCCTCCCAGTTGCTAAGCAACGAGAACATCATCAGAAATCCCATTATGCTTTGCACAGCATCAGGGGAAAAATGCCCGGGCAGTTTTCTTTGATGGGGCGGAGCTTAACTTTTGTGCAGCCACAAATGAGGCTTGGATAAGAAAAACAAAGTTCTGATGCAGTGAAACTGTGAAAGAAACACCAAGCCTTTTCAGTGCTGCTGAGTAGATTTTTAATCTGGAGGTCCACTTTAAAGCTGAATAATTACAAATACCTTCTGTTTTAAGAAGGCAAACCACACTAAGCATTGCTTTTTTTAGTAGGAGGGCTTTTCGGTCTTTTTTTGGTCGCCTATACTTTCCTTCTGGTTTTGGGTCACCCCGAGCTGCTTGCGTATTCTAAGTTTCTCCCGGTGACATCATGTTTGCCATACAACCTACCGTTCTCAGAACTCATAACAGAAGACCGTGGACAGTAGGGCTGGATTTCTGGAAAGGCCAAAAAGGCCCAGGCATTGGGCGGCTGCAACCCACAGGGGCACCTGGACATGAAAACGGCATTGCTGCACATTAAAGAGGAGGATGAAAATGGAGAGCAACACATGAAATGGGGAAACTCAATGGAGCTGTTCATGAAAGAGATGGGCTACAAATACATGGATAATACACATGGAAAGGGAGGGGGGCTGCTGCACATGACAGGCAGGGCCGGGCCGAGGCATAGGCTGGAGAGGCTCCAGCCTCAGGGCGCACTGTAGGAGGGGGCGCACAATTCATTCAGTTGTCATTCCTAATTGTGTATGAAGCAGAAAGAAATAAGAAAAGGGGATATATAGCAGTGACTGCAAGCCATATAACTAGATATTAAGGTGTTGGGGAGGTTGTGGGCCCTGTGGCCCTCTTAGTCTAATAGCAATCAGTGTGTGAAGGCTGGGGTGGGAGGGATGGAGGGGCGCACTTTGGTGTCTCAGCCTTGGGTGCTGGAGGACCTTGTCCCTGCTCTGATGACAGGTGATCCACAACGTCCTTAGCCCAGGGGCACAAAAAGTATAAATCCAGCCTTGGTGGACAGTAATGAAACAAAGGCTGGACAGGATTTCCATTACGGGATGCAAGACAGGTTCTCTGGCATCGCATGGCATGTGTTACACTACAAATCACTGGAGCAGAACGCCTACAAGATCATCAGAGGAGGTGTCAGTACACAGTCTGTTATCCTGAACCCTGACATACATGTTCTCTGTGTTTGGTTTCATGAGCAAATGACTATGTTTATTTACATTTCACTTCCAAACCTAAGTTTGATGGACAGGGACTGTCACAGGAACGTATCTGTCCAGATTACCAGAAGTTATCAAAAATCATAGGTTGCATGACACCTCATTCCTCTGCAATCTGCACTGCTCTTCTGCGGCTGCTGAGGGCTGGTGACAGACAGTAAGTGCGAATGCTCCCAACATCTGAGGTGTGCCTCGGAGAAGGCACTTCCTCATACTGAGCTTTGGATGTTGAGGTGATCTCTACTCTGAATAAGTAGCCAAGACTGCAGCGTTACAGTCACTGACTGGAGCTGAAACCCAGGTTCCTGCATAATGTGCCCCATTGTAAGGAAATCTGCTAGGGCATGCAGTAATGGCATACAAATCCATCCATCATACCACCCCCTTGTACTGTACATCTCAAAACTCGTCGATACTCCCCAATCTGCTCTCTCCACTCCTCCAACACTCTACGGATGTTCAACTCTCGTATCACTTGCTCACTCGTGACTGAGGCTCCAGGACTTGTCCAGAGTAGCCCCTACTCAATGGAACCCCCTACCCCATCAGGCTCGCCCCACCTTTAACTCAAGCAGACCTGCAGAATCTGCAGTTAAAATAAAAGACAGGAGGGGAAATGCTCTGGGTTCCATAGAGCCTTCCTGATCTCCTCACGGTCCCCTCGTTCCCCTGCAGGCTTCACCATTCAAATCTCCAGCAGCGGGAGACTTCGGAAGAACTCGAGATTCCGAATATAGGCGGCAATACGGAGCCGCCGTCTTTGGAAGCCCGAGTAATTCCGAAGACCCCAAAGCCCACCCAACATGGAAAAGAGCAGTCTACGACCCATGGGTTGAAGACTGCTAATGGGGTAGCAGTGGCGTAACTAGAACTCATTGGGCCCCCCCTGCGAAACTTTGGATGGGGGCCCCCCTTGACTTTGCTGAACACTTAATAGGGACTGTCTACAAATCTGTTTCTGCAAAACGTTGTATGATTCCTTATCAGTGGCTGAGCAGATGCAGTCATTAAAACAATTGTGTAGAGAGCAGATTTTTTTTCTCCATATACTTAGTTGTCAGTCTCTAAGGACATGGAAAAGAAACTCCTCCTCCCACGGGGCCCCCTGAAGCTTCTGGGCCCCCTGCTGCTGCATCCATTGCAGGGTCTATTGTTACGCCCCTGTGGGGGAGCCTGCAGGGGAACGCAAGGGACTGTGAGGAGACTGTGAAGGCTGTATAGGACCCAGAGCCTTCTCTCTCCTTAGGTAAGTACCGGTATCTGTTTTTTTATATTTAATTTCACTTCAGACATCCCTTTAAAGACCCATTTTTTTCACCATTGCTTACAAGCCATTTTCATAGCTCCATACCCATCCATTAGATGTCCCTGCCCCCCCCCATGTGTCCATTTACCCAACTCAGTAAACCTTTTGTAAGCCTATTTGGCAGGGCCCTCTTCCCCATGTGCTCTTCTTCTTCTACCATATGGACTTAGTGACTTGTCTGCTATATTTTTTCCGTGCATTTCTGGTACCACTGCTGAAGGCTATAATGTCCCTGTGTAACATTGTTCAATGCTGTAATGCCTTTCCTATCTATTGTACTGCGTTGTTCTATAACTTTATAAAGTTGATTCATAATAATAATTAAGCTGCAGTGACAACACTCACACTGAGTATATGCACTGCCGTGCTGTCAAAGGCAGTAACCAGGACAATTCTTATAAAAATTCCTTTAATGTGGACCTGCACTCTTCCACAGGACAGAAGGAGAACATAGAGAAATGCACCCTGTATGTATTTAGAGAGTTTAGCCTGTCTAATTCCCCCTAATTTGTGTCTAATCACTACTGTAATTTGATCTCTCAGCTGTGTCAGCTCAGGATTATCCACTGCCTCGGCAGAGCAGCTAATTTGTAAACACAGGAGGTAAACCCTAGGTCTGCTTCCATAAAAGCAGGAAGTAGACACACTGCAGATTAATTGCATGATTTGTATCAGCTGTAACAAATACATGTTTTTTTCTTTAAAGGTTAGTATGCTGTTGTGTATGCTTTAGAGCAGAGAGGAAGTTCTGAGTTCAGGTCCGCTTCAATAAGGGTGCATCCAAGTTAGAGAGTAATGTACAGTTCAGTGTAGGCCTCTTGAGGAGAAAAGTCATCAGAATTCTCAGTTCCCTCAGTAACAGAAAC
The DNA here is from genome assembly GCF_040937935.1 of Hyperolius riggenbachi. Lineage (NCBI taxonomy): Eukaryota > Metazoa > Chordata > Amphibia > Anura > Hyperoliidae > Hyperolius > Hyperolius riggenbachi. The sequence goes on along the minus strand of NC_090646.1, from coordinate 69,267,358 downwards.
TGCTCGGTTGCTCTGGGAAACGGCTTCACTCTTGATCCGTTATTCCTTGAACCTCTCTTGATAAATCAGCCCGTGTATTCTTGTCAAGTAAAGGGAAGCACTGCGGGTCTTTCTGGCCTGTCATCAGAACTTGTGTGGACGTGTTTTTGTCATCTATTTCCTATTCAAACAAGCCCAAACCTGTGCCAGGCCCAGTAGCTGGTAATCTCTGTTCTGCAGTCGTCGTCAGCGCCTTCCATTCGAGCAGCTTCTCCCATCCGCCAGTCCCCTGGCGCCTCTTCCCACAAACAAACCACATTTATTTGTGTTTTTTTGCACATATTTGAACAAGATACTTAAAAGCGTCAGTTCCCCCAGCGGCAGCGGGCTGCAACCACTGCTACGGTGCAGCGATCACCACAGGCAACAACCGGCGATGTGGCCTGTGACAAGAGAGAGGAGATGCAGGGTGCCATTGTACACTCACATGCATAATACATTGCCACCATATCTCATGGTTATCTTTCTTTCCTGTTTTTTTTTTTTTTTTTTTTTTGAGGAGGGGAGGGGGCAAGTTTGCTTCCAATATATAGAAGAGTGTTGTTACATCAAAACTACAGTAATGGCAGCTTCCAGAGTCAGATTACAATGATATACCCTCTAACCACTTCTAATGCTGAAATCCTAATCGCAACAGATGTTTACATAGCCTCATGGTCTGGACTCACATGTACAGAGTCAATTACGTTTTTCTGCTTCTGGATATTATTCTGTTTTTCTTCTTGATGTTCCGATTTAGGCCCAGTTTCCATTTGTGCATGTGAGCATCTCCAAGGTGCACGCTGGCACTTTTCCCGAAGTTAGTACGCATCCAAATCCTTCTAGCCATGCTATGCAGTGATAAGCAAAAATGCTGATATTTTTTTCGCATTATTGTTGAAAATATATAAATGTAAAATTCAACTTTCCAGCGAAAAAGTCATGAGAATGCCATCGAGTTTAGCCTGTCTAATTTTCCCCCTCGTCTGTGACTAATCACAACTGTAATTTGATCTCTCAGCTGTGTCAGCTCAGGAATCTCCTCTATCTCAGCAGAGCAGCTAATTTGTAAATTAACCCTATGTCTGCTTCCATAAAAGCAAGAAGTAGACACACTGCAGATGTATTGCAGGATTTGTATCAGCTGTAACAAATATTTTTTTTCCCCTTTAATTTATTATGCTGTTGGGCATCTTTTAGAGCAGAGTGGAAGTTGTGAGTTCAGGTCCGCTTTAAGGATTATTAATTATAGGACTAAAATGGAATTTTACTGTAAGAAAGTGGATCTAAGATTTGGACATCGTTGTTAAAAAAAGGTCTGTCTGTGCGTAGGTAGAAATAAACCTCACCAGTTTCCATGCTGATGGAGAGAGCAACTTAAAGTGGACCCAAACAAAACATTTTTTTAATTCATAATATGTAGTTGCACCACTCTGACACATACAAAGATAAATAAACACTAATTCAAGTCTATGAGCATTTCAGTGCATGCTTTTCACCCTTCTCTTTTCATGTTATACAGGTGGCAGCCATTACCTCTGAGCTTAGTCGGAGGTTTTAGATCATGGGTGTGTTTGTCATCAGCTACCCTCCCTCACAGGGGCGTCGTCTATGTGAAATCTCACACAAGCTGAGATCACCTCTCCTGTGACATCATCAGTAGCAGCCTGTGTTTTGTTTTTTAACTCCTCCACCAGTCTGCCGGATTCTGTCCCGGCAATATGAAAGGAAGGGAGGGGTCCCTCCAATAAATGAAAAATATTTTATATTTGCCATCATGCAGCTGAAAAAAAGGCTGCTATTTATTATTATATGTTAGAAAATAGATTTCATTTCTTAAATCTTGTATTTTTAATTTGGGTCCACTTTAATGAAATGGTTAAAAGCCACTTTGACAATAACATTTCAGTTTTCTGTGCGGATGAAATTTGGTGGATGCAAGAGGTAGGGCAAAAAGCTGCTCCGTGCCGCCATGGCAACAGCAGATGTTAAATGCGATTTGTCCTTTGGCCTTTCTGTATTCAGCCACATCCTTCTCTCGCCACTGAGCGAGCAGCCTATTATTCCTATGATATTTCTCTTCTGTGAAAGCCTCACTTTTCCCAGATATATATTTTCTACTCTGACTGCAAAAGGTGTCCAGGATGAAAGCTTAAACATTTGTTTTATGTTTTAAAAAGGAAAGGGGGAAAAAAAAACCTTCTTTGCAATTATAGAAAAACAAGCAAGAAAAAAATGCTACATAATTATTTCACTTGCATTTTTTGACAGAATATCGGAACTCATGTAATGCCTTGTTGAGCGAGGGCTCTTCGGGGCCCCTCTGGCCCAAAGGCCCGGATGCAGTGGCAACCTCTGCAAACCCTATTGCTACACCCCTGGTCGTGGGATTAGGCTAGGCACCACCGGCAGGGGGTGGTTTATATCATATTTTAATGTTCAAACAAGGGCCCTCCCTCAACTACAGTATTAGCTCTCTATTGCTCCTGTGCTCTTAATAATCACTTCTATAGATACTTTGAATAGTGGTAATCATTAACAAACTGTTCCCCATCCCCTTCTTGCACCTCTGACACTGTAGCTGCCATTGGCAGGTTTTGGTTCGCCATATCAATTGTTATGTATAGAGGGCTTGGGGGGCCCCAATGAAAAACTTGCATTGGGGCCCACAGCTCCTTAGCTATGCCACTGCCCAAGACCCCCCCCCCCCCAAACATTCCCCCCCACCCACCCCCGGTGGTGGCTAGCCTAACCCTAAAGGTGGCAGTACACCTTACAATGTTTTAAATAACTGTTCAATTTGAGAATTGAATAATTTCAAAAATACGACCAATGTACCACACACGTTAAATTTTTCCCCAATTATGATAAAAATTCTGAGAAAATTGCTAGGGTGTGTATATTAATAAATTGACAATCTAACACACACCAAACAATCTTAAGAAAATTTGAAGAAACATTTCCAGCTTTCTGGATTGATAAAAATCGGGGGGGGGGGGGGGGGGGGGGGGGGATGGAAATCTGATCAGATTTTTCAGGCGAATGAAAAAAAAAAAGCTTTCGATTTTTCGGGAGATCCGATCATATTTATCGTATTTCAATAAAATCTGATTATTTTATTGTATCTTGTGTGGCCACCTTTAGACCCCCCCCCCTCCCCGTGGTACTTAACTCTAACCCCACCTCCTAAACCTTAACCCCTCCCTCCAATGTAAGCAAGCACTGCAAATATCCGCACCTACAGTGTGAAAGCCGTGATTTGCAGCAAACACAGTACATTTCGGTGCCTGCAGGCGCCTGACAGTTGCCATGCGCCCACATTTCTGTATTCTGATGCTAATTGCTTTTATTATAGGCGCCTATGGCCATAAGGGCTCCTGCTCCCCATTTACCTGATTTGATGATCTCCTGCTGTCAGTTATGCTAGTGTCCAAGAGCACAGCAATAGCCATAGCAGCTGCTGTGGGGCCCTGGAGCAGAGCGGAGGTAGAATTGCTCAGAGTACCTAGACATGATGGCCCCATGAAAGTATCACTATGTGGCCCCATAATCCCTAGCTACACCACTGCTAGTCATCTCAAAGAGCAGCTGGGGCCGACAGGTGATGTGTGCTCTGGGCCATCACGATCCACTCTGTCATTCTAGTGGTGTTGTTAGAAGGGCTGAGGAGTAAGTGGACATGGAATCTTGTCTATGATTGTTTATAGCAGGACAGGGGTGATGGCAAGAGGGGTTAAGCGAGTAAAGTTAAGAGCAAAGTTTAATTTAAACAGGAACTTTTTTGCAATATTTATTTATAAATGATACAGTCAGTGTTTGCCCATCCAAAATCATTCTTGATTCTGATTTACATTCTGAAATGTATCACAGGTGAATCTTTAGTGCTGGCAGGTGCATCACTGTAGAAAGTGTGTTTGTTGTGTGTTCCGAAGTGAATAGAAACAACACCTGAGGCCATATGCAATTCACTTTTTCACCTGAGTTTTCTCCTGGTTTTCTCCTAGGAGATAATTTTTCAACGTCTTTTTAAAATAGATTTTCAGCATGTTGTAATCTAAAAGGTACCAAAAAGTAGGTGAAAAAGGACTATCAAATTATTTTGAGTATTTTTTTCCTTGTTGTTGGCATAAAAGGCATTTTATTGACAAGTTTAAAAATATCACCTAGGAGATAACTCAGGAGAAAAAGTGAATTGCATATGGGCCCTGGTCTCCCAGAGTTTCTACCTTGAGTGGCTGAAGCACTTCATCTCTGCACTGATACGATACTTGTTAGATTAGTCAGGCTGGCATTATTGGGACCTGCAGTTAGGGGCTTAACTGTCCCCCTCCCCCAAACAAAATGTGCCAGTCTGGACCCCCACCATGTTGTCATGTGTGCTCTCCACCTCCCTACTCCCTCCAACACTTCTGCATCTACACACCCCCCTCCCCCGCCAAATGCTGCAGAATAGCATGGCTCTGCTGCCATGCTTTATACTATACCTCATTCTGGCAGCTGGACAGGTCCTCTTTACTTCCTTCTGAGTGTAGCCATCGTGCAATCAATTAACTAGCGGCTCCTGAGATTAAGAGCCGCTAAATGATTGGCTGCACAGTGGCTCCACTGAAAAGGAAGTGAAGAGGACCTGCCCAGCTGCTGGAATGAGGTGCAACATAAAGTTCCAATGCCATGCTACTCTGCAACCCAGGACCAAGCCCTCTCAACCCCTGGGCCCCCTGTGACTGCGTGGGTTGCAGGGCATACAGTTATAGGCCCCTGCCTGCAGTTAATGTTCACACCCAGCAGATGAATCTAATCTGACACAAACCCCATTTAGGATTGGAACTCTCTGATCACTTTCACCTTAGTGGACAGTTCTAAAACGGAAACATCCCTCAGCGGAAGAATTGCCAATTTCAGTCTGTGACAAGCGAGATTCAAGTCCAGTTCAGCTTTTTTGTGCGTTATTGCAGAGAATAAAATTGCATTAATGAGTTTAATTACGGAGCACATGGAACAAATGTTTGATAAAGCCATCTTTCTTCGCATGGAAGACTATTTTCATCATTTGTTCTTAGCGGATATGAGGCACAGTGCGGTGAAGTCATGTCCCCGGCATATTGAATAGACACTGACTGTGCCAGCTGAATTCTATTTTCAGAGCTTTGTGTATAATCCAGAATAATTCTACATAAGAATGTTGTGAACAAGAATCGCTAACCCTTCACTGCTCCGAAATGTCTGCAGACGTTATAATAACAAGCCACCGGTCTCCATACCAACAATACACCAGATACCGGCGGCCATTATCATGCTGGACACAGAGAACTGCTTACCCGACAGTTTCATTCCGCCCACAATGCAAAGATAGCGGATTCCTTTAAGAGGTAAAAATGATTTTAAATCATATATGATGGAAAGCTTTGCAAGCAGCCTAGTCTACTATGAAAAAAGTTCTCAGTGTGGGTGAATGCATTAGTCTGCATGGATACAACTGTCAGTTTAAGAACCCGTAAAGAGGAACTTGAGCAAAAAGTGGAAATCTTTACTACTGGCAGACAAGAAAAAGACTTGACAGCACCAACTGACATTATTCATAACCACACCCACTAACACGACGATAGGCTAAAAGGTTGTATTTATATAGCTATACATATGCACAGAGCGCCAGTTGGAAACAGCTGTTATTTCCCACAATGCAACGAGGTTCACAAACAGGAAACTGTCAGGACTGTGGTCATGACATCACACAGTGGGAGGGGCTTCACCACAATATCAGCCACACAAATCCCCCTGATGATCAATTTGAGAAAAGGTAAAGATCCTACTCCCCATGCTTTGATTTAAGTGAATTTTAAATAGTAAATAAAGACAAAAGTGTTCCAGACATTTACCATAGTTACCTCCTCTGATTGAAGCCAATCTTGATGTCATTTCCCCCCCTATTTTTTTTTCTCTTAGAAACTGCACTGTCATATCTAGCTTGCTTTGTAAACACATGTGAGCACAGCATAGAGCGTATTTCAGCAGCTTCAGCAGGGGTGTGAGGTGTATTTCCCTTCTCAGCCTCCTGTCACACTGAACTGCACTCAGCCAATCAATGAGGAGCAGGGATGTGGGAGGGGAGATAACAAGCTTCCCTCTCCTCAGCAATGTACCAGAATAGAGCTAGGCTGACTGAGACTAGATTCATTACAGCAGACACATTTATGATCAGATTGGAATGTTTGCAATGCAGACTGCATGTAGACTACATAATAAACAGAGCAGCAGGTAAATGGAATTTGATTTTGTATCGGACAATCCTGCTTCATTTTTACAATAATTATGTATAAATGATTTAGTCAGTGTTTGCTCATTGTAAAATCTTTCCTGTCCCCGATTTACATTCTGACATGTATTACATGGTGACATTGTTACTGTGGGCAGGTTATGTAGCTGCTGCTAGCTGTTTTGGCTGTTAGAGACAGCTGTAAACAGAGATTTCTTGTCTGTGAACCTTGTTACATTGTAACAAACTGCCAAAAGTACCGCGGTCCCAGAGCTTCTTGTGGGAGGGGTTTCAGCACAAAATCAGTCATACAGCGCCCCCTGATGGTCTGTTTGTGAAAAGCATTATATTTCGCATGTAAAAGGGGGTATCAGCTACTGATTGGGATAAAGTTCAATTCTAGGTTGGAGTTTCTCTTTAAAGCCACTTCTCTCCATGAAGGTCCCAAGGGCAGAAACTAAGAAAACAATCTCTCCAAAAGGCATACAATATAGCAACAATCCTCTCCAAAATGTTTTCAACCTCTTTTCACACTATTCAAAACTCAAATAAATTATAAAATAGAATTGGACTTTCTGCAGTCTCTAATATACTGCAACTTCTAGCATACTATTTTTTTTCAACACAGAGTTCCCCTTTAGATCCGCCCATGAACCAGGAGGTGAACACAATGGGTGAAGGTAATGAGAGTTTTGTGCGCTTTACACTCCCTTAAACATCGAGATGCCAGGCAACATAGAGAGCATGGCAAGCCTCCTGTCAAGTCAAAGTCAGGAACTTAAAATAAAGAAGAAACTTTGTGTCGGGAAAGTGTTTTCAGGCGCCTTGCGGCACACATCCAACAAACGAAGACCGTCAAACTGGCAGAAAGGATGTTGCAATGAATTTTTTTCCCATCCCAGCAGGTGCCCCATAGAGGAGCTCTGGAGGCCTTTATACCAGTCTCTATTACCCACCTGCTGAGCGCCTATCAAACAACACCCACCTTTTCTTTTTTTTTTTTAGCCTTTTTTTCCTTATTTTTTGGATAAAAGGCCGTTTTGAGCTGAATTTCACTTCAGAAAGCGAGCTGACACCAGCTGCAGACTCACTTAAACCTGAGTTAAAAGGCAAGTCTATCACAGGCTCGGTGCTTTTACCTTTTCACTCTGGGGTGCAGATTGCAGGCCCCTCGCTCTGCAAAGACTCAAAGGCCTTTCCGTGGCAGGAGAAAGGGGGCTGGCTGGATAAAGTTTTTTGCAAGTGCTGGCATAGTGATTATCACTCCTGCGCTACTGAAATTATAGCCCATCACTGCCGTGGATGAAGGCTTTTTTAAGTTGTAGCAGACAAGGTTTCACTCTTCATGTAGACTGGTGGGACCTCGAGTGACCTGCATAGCCTTATGTAAGTGCTTCACAACAGGATTCTGCTACTTAAAAAAAAAGTAATGAGAGAGAGAGAGGAGAGAGAGAGGGGGGGGGGGGGGAAGAAGAAGAAAAGAAACAGAGAAAAAATGGAAGATATGGGCCCATGTGAAATTCACGTTTTCTCTTGAGTTTTCTCCTAGGCGAGATTTTCAGATTTGTCCTTTTTACTAGCTGCCCTACTTATTCAATCACAGCCATTGATGGCAATTGTGCCTGCAGAAAGCCTGAGTTACAAACAGGGAGTAGAGCAGGCCCTGCAGCTGCAGGGGGGCCAAGAGCTGTTAGGGGGCCCCCAACTACTACTTCACTGCCTCTGATAAAGAAGCTCATCCTTTAGATCAGATGTTTTTGTGGCTATCCTTGATATGGGTGTGAAGATTATGACGTTCACACTTGTTTTAAGACCCTTGTAAGATGGGCCCCTAAGACTGTGAGGGTCACCAGGGGTAAGCAAGTGTCACCAGGGGTAGGCAAGGGAAAGAGTATGAACATTGGAAGGCCCTGGCAGAGTTTTCCTGGGGGAGGGGGCATGATTTGTAGTTACGCACCTGGTTACAAACCTCTGGAACATTTCTGTGTGAACCATTAGGTAAGTCATGTTCATTTTAATGATTTGCTTTTCTGTCTTCTAATGATGAGTCTATATCTGACCCTAGTGGTGGTACAATTACCTATCTTGATGCACCTCTGGTGTCACTGTTTATTCAACTTAGCTGAATATGGATATATCACTTAAACTTATCATCATTCTTATTTGTTCTGGAATCCATTAACCACTTTAGCCTCAGCTTCACCTAAGCCACATCTTGTAGCTGAAGAACATCTATGCACGGTTGGGCTTGCTCCTGTGCAAACCTCTGGCACTCTCTGCTGCAGCACTAATTGGTGAAAGGGAATATATGTTCCCTGAGCGAATAAGATGGATTTTTCCCATTAAAAATACTTTTATTTTCTCAGTTCATAGTGAAAAATGCACACTGTAGCATGATTTCAGAATTAAATATTCTCAACATAAATTATGACAGGAACATAATCTAAGTTTTGTGATAAACGGTAGAAATAGACAAACAAAATGTTTTTTTTTTTTTATTTGTATTTTTTTTCCTTGCCTGTTTTTTAACAGTAGCTTTTTTGTTTTTAGACTGGAATTGGAAGAACTGAGAAATAATGTATTTTTTTCTATTTTTCCCCTCTTTTTCCCATTAAAGAGAAGCTGTACTTTAAAATTCTTACAATAAAAAGCATACCATTCTATTCATTATGTTCTCCTGGGCCCCTCTGTGCTGTTTCTGCCACTTCCTGCTGTAATCCTGGCTTGTAATTGCCAGTTTTAGGCAGTGTTTACAAACAAAAGACATGGCTGCTAACCAGCATGTGATAGGCTGAGAGAAGCTCAGTCTGTGACTCATACAGAGCCTGGAGGAGGCGTGGAGAGGGTGTGCATAGCTTCTCCCTATCACAAGCACAGCAGCACGTCCCTGCCTGAGCCAACAAAGCTGACAAAGGAAAGAAGATTAGATTATATAACATAGATAATACAGCCACTGTGCAACTAAGAAAGGCTGCAGTAAGACAGACCACATTAGAACAGGTATAGCAACTTATAGGATAGAAGAAATAAGGCTGAAAATGTTGTTACAGAGTCTCTTTAAAGGGAAAAAAATGGGGAAAAAATGACATACGGTGAAAGTCTAGTTTGTCTTGAAAAAAATGATATATATATATATATATATATATATATATATATATATATATATATATATACAGGATCTTCTCAAAAAATTAGCATATTGTGATAAAGTTCATTATTGTCTGTAATGTACTGATAAACATTAGACTTTCATATATTTTAGATTCAAATACACACAGCTGAAGTAGTTCAAGCCTTTTATTGTTTTAATATTGATGATTTTGGCATATAGCTCATGAAAACCAAATTTCCTATCTCAAAAAATTAGCATATTTCATTCGACCAATAAAAGAAAAGTGTTTTTAAAACAAAAAAAAGTCAACCTTCAAATAATTATGTTCAGTTATGCACTCAGTACTTGGTCAGGAATCCTTTTGCAGAAATGACTGCTTCAATGCGGCGTGGCATGGAGGCAATCAGCCTGTGGCACTGCTCAGGTGTTATGCTTCGATAGCAGCCTTAAGCTCATCCAGAGTGTTGGGTCTTGCATCTCTCAACTTTCTCTTCACAATATCCCACAGATTCTCTATGGGTTTCAGGTCAGGAGAGTTGGCAGGCCAATTGAGCACAGTAATACCATGGTCAGTAAACCATTTACCAGTGGTTTTGGCACTGTGAGCAGGTCGTGCTGAAAAATGAAATCTTCATCTCCATAAAGCTTTTCAGCAGATGGAAGCATGAACCCACTTTTGAACCAGAAACAGCGGAAGAAGCGCCTGACCTGGGCTACAGAGAAGCAGCACTGGACTGTTGCTCAGTGGTCCAAAGTACTTTTTTCGGATGAAAGCAAATTTTACATGTCATTCGGAAATCAAGGTGCCAGAGTCTGGAGGAAGACTGGGGAGAGGGAAATGCCAAAATGCCTGAAGTCCAGTGTCAAGTACCCACAGTCAGTGATGGTCTGGGGTGCCATGTCAGCTGCTGGTGTTGGTCCACTGTGTTTTATCAAGGGCAGGGTCAATGCAGCTAGCTATCAGGAGATTTTGGAGCACTTCATGCTTCCATCTGCTGAAAAGCTTTGTGGAGATGAAGATTTTATTTTTCAGCATGACCTGGCACCTGCTCACAGTTCCAAAACCACTGGTAAATGGTTTACTGACCATGGTATTACTGTGCTCAATTGGCCTGCCAACTCTCCTGACCTGAACACCATAGAGAATCTGTGGAATATTGTGAAGAGAAAGTTGAGAGACGCAAGACCCAACACTCTGGATGAGCTTAAGGCCGCTATCGAAGCATCCTGGGCCTCCATAACACCTGAGCAGTGCCACAGGCTGATTGCCTCCATGCCACGCCGCATTGAAGCAGTCATTTCTGCAAAAGGATTCCCGACCAAGTATTGAGTGCATAACTGAACATAATTATTTGAAGGTTGACTTTTTTTTGTTTTAAAAACACTTTTCTTTTATTGGTCGGATGAAATATGCTAATTTATTGAGATAGGAAATTTGGGTTTTCATGAGATGCCAAAATCATCAATATTAAAACATTAAAAGGCTTGAAGTACTTCAGTTGTGTGTATTTGAATCTAAACTATATGAAAGTCTAATGTTTATCAGTACATTACAGAAAATAATGAACTTTATCACAATATGCTAATTTTTTGAGAAGATCCTGTATATATATCATTTAGGTGTGATCAGTGGGGATAAAGTTATTGCTTTTTAAATAGGGACATAACTAAAATGCCAAAACTGCTCTGGTCCATAAGGGGGAGACAGGGTCTGGATTCATACTTTTTGTGAAATAAAACTGAAGCATTGGAATACAACAAAAAGTGTAGTTTTGTTTTAAAAAAAATGTCATATCACAACCGGAGGTGTCACTGTGCTACATGCCCAAGGCAGTTGGTAACCTCTATACTCCTCTCACATGTATGTTCCTGCAACAGTTATATTTGGCGGTGGTGATGTCTCCTGTATTTGCCTAACATTATTCCTGTTTGCAATGCAGGAGGCTTTACTGTCTGAGTATGATATATAATGCATACAAGACTTGGCGAGAAATCTAAAGCAGAGTACAAGTAATCAAAAGACCGAGGTCAGTACCAGAGTGACACAGGAGCAGCATGCGGCCATGCACAGGGCTAGGTCAGGAATGGTGAGTGTCAGGTAGCAGGGATCACAGACTTAGCAAAGCAACACTCCAAAGCCAAGCCAATGAGATGCCTACTAGACATACCTGTAATATTGCTTAGGAAACTAGTGTAGTGAATACGGAGCAGAGTTAAAAAAGTATCTAAAATACAAAGAGGCCAGTATCATCATCAACTATCTAAAGCACACCAAAGAGGCATGAATTGTACCAGTAAAATGGTTTGAAGAGGAGCTGTCAGCCATACTATCTAAGAAAAAAACCAACACATATATAAGTAGATAAATACTTGCTCTACTTACATAACATATGCATTGTTTAGTGATTTTTCTACAGTAAAAAAAGAGACAATACTTCTTAGCATTTCCCATTTTAAGTGTGGCTGTTTTGAAGCCAATCCTGATATCATTTCCTCACTTACTCACATCTGCCTGATTGTGTATGTATTGCTCTCACCCTCCTCCCAGACTTTGGCACTCCCACTCAGCTCTGCAATAGTAAGTGTATTGTCTCAGCATAAGAAATATTGGCGAATCAGAGAAGAACAGAGGTGTGGGAGGGGAGAAAAGGGGGAAAGGGGGCTTCAGCCAATCAGGCTGCATTAGTTAAGTCTAAGGGGTAAGTAAAGAAGCAAAAAAGGACAACCCAGCATGCCCTGCAACTTCCTTTTTACATACCAAATGTTGTGAGTACCAAATAAGAGTCAGGTAAACAAACGAATGATCATTTATCAACAAGAAAAGTAAAAGTGATTTTAACTCTTGGATTTCCTGGTTAGCATCCGTATTACTTGTTTACCAGATAAAAATAAAGAATTCATTTTTATTTTATGCCAGACAGTTACACTTTAAGTGCCAAAAGTCTACTTTCTGTTCCTGTCTTTTCAAAAAAATTGTACCAAGCCGCAGCATGGCAGTGGTGCTTTTCAGCAGCACTCAGAGTGGGGTGGGCAGCCCTTGACCACTTGATGACATACAACCTGCTGGTGATGTATTTGGGCGTCTCGATCTAGCAGATGGCTCTAGGAATTATGTGAATGCCGCTTTGAAATCTTTGCTCGTTCCTAATAACCTGAAAAAAATATATTATTTTTATACTGACCTTTAACAGAGAAGAGGCAACCTGTAAGAGTGAATAATTTTAAAATGTATGGTAGATTTTTTTTTCCTGGCGATCTATAGAAAAATAAATATTTTTCTTTCTAATCCCCATTTTTTGTTTAATCTTTTTTTTTTCTAATCTTCCATATTACTTCCACCTCTGCGAAACCTTGTTGGTTCCTGGCAGGGCTTCCAGTTGCTGACCTTCCAAAATACAGGTACTTAATATTTTGGCACAGAGAGCTTCCATAGCGAGCTCTTCAGCTGCACCATTTGGAGCGCACATTCCACTTCCACGCCGTTTCGGCTGGCACTAAATTTTAACTTTATTGTTACTGTAATTGTTGTCAGTTTCATAAGCTCGGGCATTAGAGCTTGTCGATCTACAGCAGAGGGCTCACTTTAAAATGTAAAACAGTCTTGACAGAAACTTAAAAAAAAAAAAAAAATCTAATGAATTATTCGCCTCAGTGAGGCACTCAAATCTAGTTTAGAAATAAGAAAAAAGATTTAAGGAAATAAAATTCATTTATATCTCAAAAACTTGCAATTGGGTGAAGCCCACTCATGCTGTGTGTCGTTAACATTAGATGCACATGTGAGGCGTCTAGAGGCAAGGGCAATCTCATCCTGGTCTGTTTCCTATAACTTATACCAATATAAATGCTGCTTCAATAGATGGACTGTACTCAAGGCTTTCTGGATTTCTGGGAAGGCCACAGAGGCCCTGGCCCAAAGGGGCACCTGGACATGAATTATGGGTTGCAATGCATTCATTAGAAAAAAACTGCATGCTACTTTAGGCATGGCGTTAAACATGGCGTTAAACAAAATAAAAAGTAATTAAGCATTTTATTGTGGTAGTAGAATAATGGTAAATTTATAGATCTGCAATATTTGCAGATATTTCACTATGACCTAATCTCTCCCTACTCTCACACAGAACCCTCCTGCCTGGGCAACTAATAACCCTCCTACCAGCAACTAATAACCTCCCCTCCGGGCTACAAATAACCCTTCCCCCGGGAAACTCATAACCCTCTCCCTTGGGCAACTAATAACCCTCCCCCGTGCAACTAATAACCCCCCTGGGGCAACTAATAACCCTCCCCCGAGTCCCCCGGGAACTAATAACCCTCCCCCTAGTAACTAATAACCTCTCCTCCGGGCAACTAATAACCCTTCCCCAGGAAACTCATAACCCTCCCCCTGGTCAACTAATAACCCGCCCGGGTAACTAGTAACCCTTCCCCCTGGCAACTAAAAACCCTCTGCCAGGCAACTAATAATTACACCTGCAACTAGTAACCCATCAGAGGGTTATTAGTTGCTGGGGGTGGGTTAATAGTTGCCTGGGGGGAGGGTTATTAGCTGCTTGGGGGGATGGTTATTAGGTGCCCAGGAGGAAGAGTTATTAGTTGCCCGGGGGTAGAGTTATTAGTTGCCCGGGGGAAGGGTTATTTCTTGCTCGGGGAGGAGGGTTCTGTGTGAGAGTCGGGTCATAGTGAAATATCTGCACATATTGTTGTTGCGGTGTCACTATTCAGTGAAACATACAGTACAATGAAAGTATGCCTCACTGCCACTGTAAACGTACTTGTTTCCCTGTAAGTGCACTGCATGCTGTGCCTTATCCTATCACAACCCACCACACCGGAATCAATGTGATGGCCCTATAGGAATATCATCACATCATGTTCTGCCACGCAATGGACATAGGACCTTATTAAAGTCACTTTTTCTCCTACATTTACTCCTAGGTGATAATTTTACATCTTCTATTTAAAATATCTTTTCAGCACTCTTCAATTAAAAAAGTACCAAAAAGTAAGTGGGAAAAGTACTGTCAAAATATTGTAAGGGTTTTCTTGCTTGCTGGTGACTCAAAAGGCATTGAATTGATAAGATGTGAACCTAATAAGTGATGTGAACTGAATAAGGGCCTTACCCATATGCAATCAACTTTTTTGAGTTTTCTCCTATAGGTTATATGTTCACACCCTATCCTCAAGCAAGAAAATGCTAAAAATAATTTTGTTACTACTTTTTGACCATGTTGTTTGTACTTTTTCAATTACAAAGTGCTAAAAAGAAGATTAAAAATGATCTCCTAGGTCCTAGGAGAAAAGGCAGGAGGAACAGTTAAGTTGAATAAGGATCTTATTGTGAAAGGAGCCTTATATATACTCAGCATCTCCTCTTTTGATTGCATTATCCTAACTGATCTAACTAAGGATAAATCTTGTTGCTGACATTTGACCCTAAATTCCCTTCGTGCCAAATATCATCTCCTCCTAGATGCTTACCATAACCTATCTCCCTAACGGTAACTGCTTGCTGGTGCCTAGTCATGACCTTTCCACTAATGTTAACCTTCTAAACCTAGCAACTAATGTTAGCCTCTTTCTGACATCTAACCCCAATATTCCAACCAGTGCAGTTTCTAGGCTAAAATGCACCCAGGGCGAGGGTGTAAAAATTGCGCCCTCCCCCCCCCCCCCCCCCCGCGAGCAAGGTATGGGTGCCCGCAGTATAGGTTAGCCAGGTCTAGTTGCACTTAGTATAGGTCCCCCCAGTATAGGTAGCCAAGAATAGGTACCCCAGTATAGGTAGCCAGGCATAGGTGAGCCAGTATAGTTGCCCCCGCTATAGGTTAGCCAGGTAGGTGCCTCCAGTATAGGTAGCCAGTATAGTTGCCCCCAGTATAGGTTAGATAGGCAGGCGCCCCCGGTATAAGTTAGATAGGTAGGTGCCCCAGTACAGGTTATTTAGGTAGGTGCCTGCAATATAGGTAGCCAGTATAGTGGCCACCTGTATAGGCTAGCTAGGTAGGTGCCCCCAGTATAGGTTAAATAAGTGCCCCCAGTATAGGTTAGATAGGTAGCTGCCCCCCAGTGTAGGTTAGATTAGGTAGCTGCCTCCCAGTGTAGGTTAGATAGGTAGCTGTCCCCCAGCGTAGGTTAGATTAGGTAGGTGCCCCCCCAGCGTAGGTTAGATTAGGTAGGTGCCCCCAAGTATAGATTAGATAGGTAGTTGCCCCCCAGTGTAGGTTAGATAGGTAGCTGCCCCCCAGTGTAGGTTAGATAGGTAGCTGCCCCCCAGTGTAGGTTAGATAGGTAGCTGCCCCCCAGTGAAGGTTAGATAGGTAGCTGCCCCCCAGTGAAGGTTAGATAGGTAGCTGCCCCCCAGTGTAGGTTAGATTAGGTAGGTGCCCCCCAGTGTAGGTTAGATTAGGTAGGTGCCCCCCAGTGTAGGTTAGATTAGGTAGGTGCCCCCCAGTATAGGTTAGATTAGGTAGGTGCCCCCCAGTATAGGTTAGATTAGGTAGGTGCCCCCCAGTGCATGTTAGATTAGGTAGGTGCCCCCCAGTGTAGGTTAGATTAGGTAGGTGCCCCCCAGTATAGGTTAGATAGGTAGCTGCCCCCCAGTATAGGTTAGATTAGGTAGGTGCCCCCCAGTATAGGTTAGATTAGGTAGCTGCCCCCAGTGTAGGTTAGATTAGGTAGGTGCCCCCAGGATAGGTTAGATAGCTAGCTGTCCCCTATAGTGGAGGGGGGAGCCGGAGCCGCGGGGAGGGCAGCCCGACCTCTCCCTCCCTCTCCCGGGCGCCCTCCGTGCTCCCCCCTCAGATGCAGAGCGAGCAGCAGGGAAGCGCTGTTTGCAACTCACCTGCCTGGCTCCAAGCGCTGCTCTCTCGCCGCTGGTCTGTCTCTTCTCTCTGCATACTGCGGATACACGCGGCTTCCTGTTTAGCCGGAAGCCGCGTGTATCCGCAGTATGCAGAGAGAAGAGACAGACCAGCGGCGAGAGAGCAGCGCTTGGAGCCAGGCAGGTGAGTTGCAAACAGCGCTTCCCGGCTGCTCGCTCTGCATCTGAGGGGGGAGCACGGAGGGCGCCCGGGAGAGGGAGGGAGAGGTCGGGCTGCCCTCCCCGCGGCTCCGGCTCCCCCCTCCATTATAGCACCCCCCTCCTAACAGCGCCCCGGGCGGCGGCACGCCCCGCACGGGGGTAGAAACGGCCCTGATTCCAACTAACTCCAAACTCCCTCGACCCTATCTCCTAACACCAACCCTTAACCTCCTTAGCGGTATGGACGCATTGTTACGTCCATTACCGCCGGAGGTCGTCGCTCAGGCCCCGCTGGGCCGATTTGAATAATTTTTTTTAAAACACGCAGCAAGCACTTTGCTTGCTGCGTGTCTCACCCGATTTACGCCGCCCGCCGCCGATCCACCGCTACCCGCCGCGATGCAGGGCCCTCCCAGGCAAGACCCCATGCGCTGCCTGGCCAATCAGTGCCAGGCAGCGCTGTGGGGTGGATCGGATTCCCCTTTGACGTCACGACGTCGATGACGTCGGTGACGTCATCCCGCCCCGTCGCCATGGCGACAGGGGAAGCCCTCCAAGAGATCCCGTTCTTCTTCGGCGATCGGAGGGGCTGGGGGGATGCCACTGAGCAGCGGCTATCATGTACATGAAAAAAAAAAAAAAAACATTTAAAAAAACGTATTTGCTGCCCCCTGGCAGATTTTAATAAACCGCCAGGGAGGTTAAAGAGGAACTCCGGTGAAAATAATAAAAAGTGCTTCATTTTTTACAATAATTATATATAAATGATTTAGTCAGTGTTTGCCCCTTGTAAAATATTTCCTCTCCTTGATTTACATTCTGACATTTATCAAATGGTGACATTTTTACTGCTGGCAGGTGATGTAAGTGGAAGGAGATGCTGGTTGCTTTTTTGGCAGTTGGAAATAGCTGTTATTTCCCACAATGCAACAAGGCTCCCACAGTGTGATGTCAGGACCTCAGTGCTGTGAGGCGCTGACATCACATTGGCTTCAATTCACTAAGCTTTATCAAACACTTTATCCAACGTCTGATAATATACCTCATGGGTAAAATCTAATTTTGAATTCACTTAGGTGTTATAAATTTATCGAAAGTTTTATCAATAAAACGTTCAATAAATCTATAACACCTTAGTAAATTAAAACTTCGATTTTTACCCATGAGGTAAATTATCAAACGTTCTATAAAGTGTTTGATAAAGCTTAGTGAATTAAGGCCATTGTGGGAGGGGTTTCACCACAATATCAGCCATACAGACCCCCCTGATGATCTGTTTGAGAAAAGGAATAGATTTCTCATGGGAAAGGGGGTATCAGCTACTGATTGGGATGAAGTTCAATTCTTGTTTACGGTTTCTCTTTAACCACTTCGCCGCCCGGGTACAGTATATCTACGCTCCTTTGGACTTCAGTTCCCCGCTCGGAGCATAGATATACGCACCCCCCGCCGCTGTCCGCACGCCCGGAGATCAATGAATGGGAAAATCCATTCCCGTTCGTTGATCTAAGCCCCGCAATGATCCGCTGCTTTTCCGCTAAGCAGCGCGATCATTGTGAAAAAAAAAAAAAACTCTCTCAGCCTCCTAGTACTTCCTCCAAGCGTCCAGAAGGACTTTTGGAGGTCGCATTAAACAAAAAGTTACTGTTGCCATCTTGTGGCCAAATAGTAAAACTACACCCTAAAGCATTTTTCACATACAAATAGACTACTTTTACACAAAAAATTAACTCATTACCTCCCACACTCCCCAATTTTTATTTTTTTTGTAATTAAAAAAAAATAAAAAAATTTACAATAAACAAAAATACATAAATAGGTACCTTAGGGACTGGACT
The DNA here is from genome assembly GCF_040937935.1 of Hyperolius riggenbachi. Taxonomy (NCBI): domain Eukaryota; kingdom Metazoa; phylum Chordata; class Amphibia; order Anura; family Hyperoliidae; genus Hyperolius; species Hyperolius riggenbachi. The sequence goes on along the minus strand of NC_090646.1, from coordinate 69,249,107 downwards.
TTTTAAATATTTATGTCAGGAGGGTACAACACTGTTACTTTATAAACTATGGGCTGGTAAATAGTGATGGACGCAAAACTGAAAAAAATGCACCTTTATTTCCAAATAAAATATTGGCGCCAAACATTGTGATAGGGACATAATTTAAACGGTTTTATAACCGGTACAAATGGGTACATACATTTCATGAATTTTAATTACAGTAGCATGCATTATTTAAAAACTATAAGGGCGGAAAACTGAAAAAGAATGTTTTTTTTGTCCAAATGTTTTCCTATTTTCCCATTAAAACACATTTAGAATAAAATAATTCTTGGCATAGTGTCCCACCTAAAGAAAGCCTAATTGGTGGTGAAAAAAACAAGATATAGTTTATATATTGTGATAAGTAATGATAAAGTTATAGGCGAATGAATGTAAGGAGCGCTGAAAGGTGAAAATTGCTCGGATGCTGAAGGGGTAAAACCCCTCAGTTGGGAAGTGGTTAACCAACCTTACCATGTTACATAACCAATAATCGCCTTTGGCTGTCTTTGCTGTCTTTGGTAACATGCACATAATCCAACTTGTCCACCCAGAGGCTTCTAAGTCTAAGTTTGTAACCTATCAAAATCAACATACATGTCATGTTCTCAGGAACTATGACATTCCCTGATGCCGCACCCCCCTCCCCTTTTTTCTTCATGCAAGGAAGAAGGCCTCTACAGAACTTACCCTTGAAAAGTACAATTACCTCACTGTTATCATAATTTAAAACTAAATTAAAGTACATTTCTGACAGCTCCAATATTTGCTGCCTCGAATTAACGCCTCATTACCTTCACTTGTAAACTTCAGTTGTTATTTAATCATTTGCTAGACGTGCTGCTTTGCTATCTGGAGGAATAGTAATGAAGCCAGGAAGAGAGAGCCTGTAGGAACATTTCTTCCTCTGTCTCTTTGTTCTGTGTTTCAGGCCCTCAGTGCTGATTGGCCCCAGAGTAGCTGTACTGACAGTTCTGGCAGCGGCTACCGCTTGCTCAACTGCGCCACATAAACCCCTTCCCAACATACAGATCTACATTTAATTATAAAAAACGTCCACAAAGGCTGCCAGTAAAACAATACAATATAATCTGTTTTGGCTTTCCTTCTCACATGTCCCAGTGCATCAAATTTGCTTTTGTAATTATTCTATGGACTTGCCAATGCTTCAGGCATTACCTCCTTTCACATTACTAGCAAATGAGCTTATTACAGTGGTAGAAATAAAGGCTGGTAGAGGATGGAACAGACTTGGTACAACAAAACTCACATGTAACAATAGCAGAAGTTGGGTGTAAAAAGTGCGTAACTTTTCGCCACCAGTGAGTTGGGCGCAGGGTGGCTAAATGACGTGTCATCCTACTGCCGCTCTAATTCCTGGCAGCATTCGGAGGGAGAAGTAGTTTGGGGTGCAGGGATGGAAATAGAAGGTTTTTACTCACAGTGCTGAGCGTGAAACTAGGCGCTGCAATACCAGTGACGCTATAGTGCGCGGGGCGCGTAAAGGAGATTCAGAGTTCCAGAGATTGTTGGACCCCGAATTACATCTCTCTCCAAGTTGATAATACTCAGAGGGGGAATAGTATTTGACGCCGCTGGGGATTTGAGCAGCCATCATTTGGCTCACCCTGTGGTATACTAATACATCCGCCTGGTGATTGCATAGAGCATTAGTGCTATGGCGCCTTCCACCTGCTTCATAAAAAGTATCTATTTAAGCTCTCTGTGCTTCCAAGAATAGTTTTACCTTTTAAAATATATTGTCGTAACTGACGAGAGAGAGAGAACAGATGATGTCGCTTTCAAAATCCAAAACACGTGAGCAGCATTTAACAAAAATACAAAAATTCTTGCCTGATATCGGGGCCGGATATCTGAAAAGGCCACAAAGGCCAAGGCATTGGGCCTACGGTAGATGAGGATGCAAAAAGATATTGTGATGATCCGCTCAGCTGGCTGCACAGGCAGACAGCTGTTTGTCCATTCCTCTAGTCTGTGGGCTGCAGGTCTCTGGAACAGAGACCTGTCTTTCTATTGCAAGTTTCTGGTCTGTTCTCTTGCTGGGGAATTTGCATACATTCGTTATGCAAATCCCCTACCTGCCTTCTTTGATGACTGGCACTATAAGAGCTTTATGTTTCCCAGAAGGCTTTGCTGGTCATTTCCTTTCCATGGTCTGTTCCTGATGGACACTGCTGGAGTGTCAGCCATTGCTATCTAGTATAGTTAATTCCTGGGGGTTGCTTTAGGCTCCCCTTCTAGCCCAGTCAGGTTGTATTATCTGTACTGCCTGTTCTGTCTTGTCTTGCCTGTTGCCATTGTCCTGTCCCAAAGGTGGTTGACAGGAAATGGTTCTGATCTCTGTTCTTGGAGTATAGCTGGTGCAGCGGTTGCTACCAGCTATCTCTTCTGTTCTGTCTCCTGGGATCGCGCTAGCTACTTTTCGCTAGCGCTGGGGATCCTTCTGTTCTGCTACTCTGTACCTGGATCGCGCTAGCCACTTTTCGCTAGTGCTGTGGATCCTATCTCTCACTTGTCCCTGTTTTCGTGTGTCTGTCTTGTCTGCTACGCTTGCTGGAGGCTCGGTGAGGTAACCGTTAAGCAAGCGCTTGTGTCCTCTGTTTTATGTCTGTCTGTCGATGGTTAGTTAGGCGTGCTTGTCTCTATTGTGCTTATCACGTGGAGACCGCGCATAACCGCGTGCACTGTTGCGAATGAGTGCGGTGTTCGCGGTTAGCTAGCGTTTGTTATTTTCCGTATCTCCTTATTGTATTATTTGCTGTGCCTTTGCTACCCTCGTATTCTATTCTGACCTGCCTTGTGTCACGTCTGGCGATCGCACCTCTCGCGATCGCGTTCCTATTTCATATCTGTTGTTGTGTGTGTGCGCGGTCGCGGGGTGGCGACTGGATTGGCGCACACACATACAACCTGTCCCTTTGCTCAATTTCATTCGCAATTGCCTCACTTGCGATTGCGTTCTGCGCTTCGTACAATTCCTGTCTGGCACTTGTGGAGGTACAGAGGATTGGTTCCTCTGCACTCCCCAGCGCCATCTGCCGACAGGAATTTCCCTCTACAGGTGCATAGCACCTTTTGCTGGGTGCCTGCAAATATACGCTTGTGGAGGATTTCCGCCGTGTCAGCGCACGCGTTGTGCGCTGATCACGGAGAAAGTTCCACAATCGTTACAGATATCAAAACATGGAAGAGGAAAGTTTTTGCCCAAAGAAACTGCATGAGAGAGAGAGAGGAACTGGAATGAGAGGGTGGGCTGCTGAACATAGGAAGGGAGCCACAGAAACTGTATATCTAACTTTAGCAGAAACAACCCCACATGCAACCCGATATCCATTTGAGATACTGAAGCAGAAATGGATTACGATAGTATGGGGTAAGATAGCAGTTTTTTGCTCACCACTGATACTCACATGGCTTTTTTCTTCAGTAAATTTGGTGTCGGCTAACATCCACCACGCTCCTAGACTCTCAAGGCTCTAGTCAGCTGCCTAGAATTGCCTTGTGGATGATCCGGCTCTGCACTGAAATCACCAGTATACAAAACTTTTCATTTCTAGTGACTACTATTATTAACCAATCTGAGATGGGGTGTGAACACCACCAAAACCCAAAAGAAGGCTCAGCAAAGGTTGTTCTTTCTACAATAACTAAATAAATTTGGAATTCCGCAGCCGCTACTGAGGAGCTTCACCTGCACCGCCATTGAGTCAATCCTCTGTTCCTCCATTACTGGTATACAGACACATCTGTAAACAGGCACAAACTTCAAAGGATCATGAAGACCTTTAGACTAAGGACCAAAGCCAACAGGATAACGAAAGATCCCACCCACCTCTGCAGTCGCTACTTCACCCTTCTGTCATTAGGCTGCTGCTACAGATCCATCTCCACCAAAACTCTCAGGCATAGGAATACCTTCTTTCCCCAAACTGTCCTTCTCCTGAACTCAAGAGCACTCCCAACCAAACCCACTAGCCTACGACCTGGGGTGGGGGAGTTGGAGGGTTTGAAGGGCCAAGGAGCATTACAGAGTGGATTGGGCGAGCAGGGCTGAGCTCCAGTTAGATATGTGTCTAATCGTGGATATACTCAATGTTTGTGTAGGATACAATTGTGTACACCGTAGCATATGGACACCCCAATGAGATTGACCTTGTCGTTTGCGGAGGGGCTCACCCACCTGTATATATGTGTAACCAACAACCTCGTGATCTGAGGGGTTGTGTCTTGTGTCTTGAATGCCTAGAGTTCCACTTTACAAAGTGAAAGAAGTATTCCCCGTTTCCTCGAGTATGTAGCTCTCTGGTCTGCTGATCTGCTCCCATTCGCCTCATTTCCTAAAGGGTCCCGAGCCGCTGAAGGATG